>NC_068938.1:165550459-165699163 GCF_016801865.2 Culex pipiens pallens
GGGGATGGGTGAAACCGACGGCGCCGCGGGCCCATAATGTCCTTTCCCTGCTGGGTCGTAAATACGCAAACACAGAATTACGCTGGAAAAATACGATGTATGTGTTTGTCACACTTGGCCTTCTCGACCCGCTGTCCCCGAAAAAGGGCCTGGTTTACCTGTCCCGGTTTTCCAGGAACAAACATTCACTTCTCAAAAGATGAAAATGACGAGCTAGGAGGAGAGGAGTCACGATGTGGTCTGAGATAGCGGATTTTTGTCACTTTTCATATGAAAGAAGTTTTCGTCTTGTCGTGCTATCTTGTCACTCCCTGAAAATTTAGGTAAGTGCGACAATTGGCCAAAGGGGTTTCAGGTCAGAATGCGTTTGACGCACGTACAAGTGAGACTACCGTAATTAAAACTCGGGACTCCAGCAACCAAATACAACCAAACTTAGGGGCAATGCACAGAATGGTCAACCAAACAAAACGTGTTTTTTATTGTTTAGGGGAAAGTGGGGCAAGTGTAACAAGCTAAGGAAATCCTCGTTATAACCCATTAAAAACGTTAAAAAATCTGTCGGATTTTTTAGAATCATCTTATTCCAGGTCTTGACTGAGGCTTTGATATAAGAAGTTTTTTAAAAAAATCTGTTTTTTAATGTAAAAAATTGGTTTTAAAAACTTTCATTTTTCGTACGTTCTACATAACTAGTGGGGCAAGACGAACAAACCGTTGGGACAAGAGGAACAATGGATGAAAAACATGCTAATTTACTAACAATTGAACTATTATCACTTAGATACATCAGATTAGGATATATTTGAAACGTTTCTTTCATTTTTAGATTAAAAAATAATATTTTACTAAAAATTTGACCATTTTTACCAAAAAAAATTACTTATATGATAAATAGTAAATTTCCATGATATTACTATACTGCCGTTTTACGGCGATATGATGTATACGCCATTGAGGTGATATTGCTGTAGACACGATTTTCTGTTTTTGTTCATTTTTTCAATTTAAAATGACTAATTTGAGGTCTGCTCTGTAGAAACTGTTAAAAAGTACAATAAAAACTAACTTAATCCACCTACGTGGTTGATGCCTTCCTCACTTTTACCAACAATGGGTCATATGAGTGGTTTGGACACATATTTCAGCTATTTTTTTTAGATCCAGAATACTTACACACATATAACTTCAGTAATCATAACTCGAGACAATTTGCCAGATCAACAATGCTGTGAGCTCGTTAGAAAGGTTTTTCGTTTACCTAACCAACGATGGGTTGGATGGTGGATCCGGACACAGTTTACATACATTTAAGTGAGATCCGGCTTCCAAAAAGTACATAAATATTACTTAAGTGGCCATATCTCCAGACAGGTTTGCCAGATCTTCAATGTTTTAGACTCGTTAGAAAGGTTTTTTGATAACCTAACCAACGATGGGTCGGATGGTGGATCCGGACATAGTTTACATACATCTAAGTGAACTCCTGCTTCCAAAAAGTACATAAATATTACTTAAGTGGCCATATCTCCAGACAGGTTTGCCAGATCTTCATTGTTTTAGACTCGTTGGAAAGGTTTTTTGATAACCTAACCAACAATGGGTCGGATAGTGGATCCGGACATAGTTTACATACATTTAAGTGGGATACCTGCAATTTCTTCGGTTCTCCGTGACAGAACGATTCGCGGTCACTCAGTCATCAACCACGATGGAGGAACAAACCTGTACTCGGCCAACTCTTCCTTCTGCTTGCAATACCGGACACACCGGTGAACTATTTTCCAGAGCTGCAGGAGGAAGAGTTCGCTGTTCTTGTCCAGGAATGTTCGAAAATAAGCCGGAACATGCCGGAATCGTAATCAAATGCGTGTACCGTTCGCCAACTCCTTTTGTTTTCAAATTTAGTTTTGATCCGCCAAAAAATAGCTTTGTTGTTTACCATCTGTCACCTCAAGGTTGAAAATACACGGTGGGAATGCTTACTTCAATTTTCGTTAATGTATTGACCAGTATATTGATTTCAGCGTCAATAGATTAACGAAAAGTAAAAACTTTGACTCTGTACACCCCCTAGGATCCGGCTTCAAAAAAGTGCATCAATATCATTTATGTGGCCATATCTCGAGACAGGGTTGCCAGATCTTCAATGTTTTAGACTCGTTGAAAAGGTTTTTTGATAACCTTACCAACGATGGGTCGGATGGTGAATCCGGACATAGTTTACATACATTTAAGTGGGATCCGGCTTCAAAAAAGTGCATCAATATCACTTATGTGGCCATATCTCGAGACAGGGTTGCCAGAACTTCAATGTTTTAGACTCGTTGGAAAGGTTTTTTGATAACCTAACTAACGATGGGACGGATGGTGGATCTGGACATAGTTTACATTCATTTAAGTGAGATTCGGCTTCCAAAAAGTACATAAATATTAATTAAGTGGCCATATCTCAAGACAGGGTTGCCAGATCTTCAATGTTTTGAACTCGTTGGAAAGGTTTTTTGATAACCTAACCAACAATGGGTCGGATGGTGGATCTGGACATAGTTTACATTCATTTAAGTGAGATCCGGCTTCCAAAAAGTACATAAATATTACTTAAGTGGCCATATCTCAAGACAGGGTTGCCAGATCTTCAATGTTTTAGACTCGTTGGAAAGGTTTTTTGATAACCTAACCAACGATGGGTTGGATGGTGAATCCGGACATAGTTTACATACATTTAAGTGGGATCCGGCTTCAAAAAAGTGCATCAATATCACTTATGTGGCCATATCTCGAGGAAGGGTTGCCAGAACTTCAATGTTTTAGACTCGTTAGAAAGGTTTTTTGATAACCTAACTAACGATGGTTCGGATGATGGATCCGGACATAGTTTTCATGCATATAAGTGAGATCCGGATAAATGTGAAAACACATTTTTATATATAACTTTTGAACTACTTATCGAAACTTCAAACAATTCAATAGCGATGTATGGGACCCTAAACCAAGTCGAATGCAACCGATTTTATCAAAATCGGTCCAGCCAGTGCTGCGAAAACTTGGCAAGAATTTTGAACACATACATACATACACACACACACACATACACACACACAGACATTTGTTCAGTTTTCGATTCTGAGTCGATAGGTATACATGAATATAGGTCTACGAGATGTTTTTCAAAAGTTCAATTTTCGAGCAGGATTATAGCCTTACCTCAGTGAGGAAGGCAAAATGTGGCCCCTACAAAATTTCTTGTTTTTCCTATTCTCTGCGATTTTAAACCACAAACATCATTTGGCCGTAAAAATAGCAATAAAAAATCACTACTTTTCCTGCCCAATGATGTATGTATATATTGCTCGATCAAAGATGGCTTTATTTTTTGTGCCAGCTATTTTGATAGCTGAGTGGATCCCGTAATGCATTGTCCACGTGGATACTTTAAGGGGGGGGGAAGGTATTAGGGAGCGTTCTTTTATTACGTAACGCAGTTGGGGGGAGGGGGTTCGGAATCCGTGTTACGCCCATACAATTTTTTTAAAATTTGTATGGAAATTTTGTTACGGGGGGTCTAAAAATCCGATTTTTTGCGTTACGTAATAAAATAACGCTCCCTTAGCGATTGTCTATGCTCCATAAACACATTTTTTGCATGAAGAATTGTCTGCAAGGGAGGTGGGTGGGTCTAGAATTTTCAAAAAAGTGTCTACGTGAATATGGCTAAGGTGTCATCCATTAAGTACGTCACATTAAAATCAGCCAACATATACCCTTTGTCACGATTTCCCTATGCTTTTAACACGCAATGTCACGCTTTCTCAAAACCCCCCTCTTCCCTCAGAACGTGACGTACTTTATGGATGATGCCTAATGGACGTCCCCTTAAGAATTAAATCGAAATAATGTAATAAAATATTGCCCAATCTTGATTTGGTCCCAAAACCTCAAAGCAACATTCAAACAGTATTGAATTTGACTTCTATCAATTCTCAATGTATACATACATCATGATGAGTAAAATTGGCGTATACATCATTGTTTGTTTGCTTAATAAAATGGGCCCCAGAGCAGTTATTTGAAAAATTCTATCGTCAGGAGGTAGCTTCTAAGATTCTTTATCAGACTGTACAATAAAATTGAAAATGTCAAAAATGGCGTATACATCATATCGCCGTAAAACGGCAGTATATCGTATATGGACAATTTTTTAAACAATTGTTTATCAGTTTTTAAGAACTTTTATGTATTTTTTTCACAATAAAATATATTGCTGCAGCAATTCGTATTTTTTTTCCATACTAAAAATCCATATGGTATACTTGCCCCACCTAAACAAGATTTTTTAAAAGCTCTCTACAAAAATAACCAAAAGTTAAATCATACTTTATAATATGTGCAAGTCATTGGTAAGGACACTACTGATCTAGGAAAAAAAGCATTTTGAAAATGAACCTTAAAACGAATCCTAAGCCTTCTTTTGTACTTTCCAAATATTATAAGGAAACAAAGGTTTTGAAAAAAAAAACATCATTCAATCTTATGCCCCGTAGCGTTTACGTCGTTTTGGCGGTTATGTGGTAGTAGAATCAGCTAATTGCATTGCTAGCAACAATTCCTCATACTGGAAATAATCAAAATAGTAAAAATTACGGCCTTACGAGCGATTGCTCCTTGACTAGCTCAAAAACTTTCTAGAATATAAAAAAATCTAAAATATATTCCTTCAAAGTGAGAAGTTCAAAAACGTAAACCACCATAATTTTCAATCAAGCAAAAAAAAAAACAATTTTCCACAAAATTTTGCGATCTGGACCACAGGAATCAACAAAATAATTAAATTTATTTCTGAAATATTTCAGCTAAAATTTGTTTTTTCTTCTACAACCACTAGATCATTTTGTACATTTTTGGGCCCTTGTAGACTGTTGTAGAGCTTGTCAAAATGAACATTTTTATTCTTGAAAAACAAATGTTGGTCAATTCTATCAAAAGTTATGGGCAAAAAACGATTTAAAAATGCTAATCTTCAGATTGAGATTAAATGAATTAAACAAAAAAGACCTTCGAGATATTCTCAGCAAATGTACTCATGGTTGTACTCGTCGTATAAAAATCGTATATCTAATCTAATCTAATCAAACACAAGCGCAGCCAGTCCGAAGAAAGCATCCTGGAAGAACTTGCGGTTAGATTACGCCTCAAGTCCTTTCTTGTCTATATTAATAATTACAGTACATCCGAGTAATCCCAAAAATGTACAGCAAAAATTAAAGCGGCCAGGCCTACTGCGTTGCATTAACCGCAGAGACAGATTCTGTGAACGGATCACATTTCACAGAATCAACAGGGGAGGAAGGATGCGTGGACATACCGTACCAAACGCTCCGAATCAGTTAGGTGTGGTGTGTAAGTGTAAATTGGCAAATAATTATATTTTTAGGAGGGAAGTGGAATTGGGCAATTGAAGTTAGGGAAAATGGGAATTGGGAAAGGGATAATGGGGAAGGGATAGAAGGTTTATTTAATTTATAATATCATAATATAGGGGAATATAATAATTTAACAACTTATGATGGACAGCTCTCACCAAAAAACAGCAAATCTTTAACATAAAGCTCAAATCTTCAAAAGACGCCGCGAGGTGGTATCCCGATCGTCAGATTCCAGGTTCTTCTCAGGATCGTTTGACGTGAACACTTTCACTTTAGCACTGAGTATGTCCGCTCCCAACCAGTATTTCTCCATAGTTCGGTGGTTCAATTGAAAAACGACAACTTTTAAATTCTCTAGTAGCATTTCGAACCGTCAAAAATGGTGCTGCGATTTTTCCCAACCATTCGCGCGCACGGCTTACTGCGATCTCTCGTCGTATGAAAATCGTATATCGTATAAAAAGTGGGATATTGAACTCAGAAAATCATGATTTTTGGTAAGGGTAAGGGAGTCGACTCGGTCCAAACTAGGTTCCAGCACCGAAAAGGACCTGATAAAAATAAGTTTATGAATAAAAAAAATATATCTGATACTGACATTTTCAGAAAACATGCAGACTCTCATTTCGTCGCCATCGTGCTAACTTGTCGTACGTGCATTTTGGGCCAAATTGAGTTAAGAACGCCATTTTGTGCAGCTCACAATGCCTCACCTTTTGACCTTCACAGATCCCCAAAATTCGATTTCAATCCTGAGATATTCAACAAAAACCGAAAAAACTCCGTGCATTTTTGTCACTTTACATATGGAAGTAGTTTCAATCTTGTCGTGCTATCTTGTCACTCCATGAAAATTGATGTAAGTGTGACAAAAGGCCAAAAGGATTTCAGGCCAGGAAAGTCAGGACGCGTTTGTCACACGTACAAGCTAGACTACCGTAAACATTTGTAATTATAACTCGGGACTCCAGCAACCAACTTCAAGCAAACTTTGGGACAATGCACAGAATGGTGAGCCAAACAAAACGTGTTTGTTATTGTTTACATTGCGTGCTCTCGTTTTTGAATATTCAAGGTCAAACATCAAAACGCTTTTTTCTCGGAACGTCAAAATGGCGGGTGCGACAAGATAGCACGACGACGTCGATTTGATGCGATGTGGCAACGGGGTGTTTCGAGTGATGTTTTTCGAGGGCGAGGAAGACAAATTTCCGCAGATTACCGTTATCACCAATTGAATCCTTGGAATTTTTCACATGAGAATAGTCTTGGTTGAAAGTTTTAATTAACCAAACCCCAATCAAGTCCGTTTTTTGCCTCGTTTTTATTCACTGTGTGGACAGTAGAGTGCCAATTTATCGACAGTACATGGGACATTTTTTCAAATTTTAGTGATTTAAAAATGTCATTTTTGTATGAAAAATAGGCTCGAGTATCAATATGTTGATCTTAACCAATTTCGCTCAAAATTCACACAGATGCTTGAAATAACCCAAAAACAATTTTTCGCTTGTGGAGCAGGAGGTCATTTTTTCTGGGCACCCTCATGGACAGACCCTCTCAGGTGCATGGAATTTAAATTGTGGTCAGGTGGTTGCATTTCTATTTTCATTATAATTATTTCTTGAAAGATTTCAACTTCTCCCGTGCATGATATTTCTGAACAACATTGAAAGTGAGGGCAAATTTTATATTAAAAATTACTTGCAGTGAACTTGTGAATTTTGAGAATTTTTCAAACATATGATCATACAAACATGAGCAATTCTCTACGAAATCAGTTTTTTTTATTTGAATTTATGTAGTTTTTCAAAGAAGCCATTTTGTATCATTAGATGTCCATACAAATTTTCTTACAAATTTGGCAGCTGTCCATACATAAATGATGCATGAAAATTCAAAAAAATTGTATCTTTTGAAGGAATTTTTGGATCGATTTGGTGTCTTCAGGAAGTTGTAGGTATGGATAAGGACTACACTGAAAAAAAAATGATAAATGGTAATAAAAAATTTGGTGATATTTAATTTCTTTCTTTTTTTCACTAAAACTTGATTTGCAAAAACAAACACTATTTTTTAAAGTTTTTAAATCAAAACTGATTTTTTTTCAGAAAATCTAAATATTAATGAATATTTAAAAAAATCAAATTCATTTTTCGATGTAAAATCAAATTTGCAATCATAAAGTTCTTTTGTGAAATTTTGATAAATTGCACCGTTTTCAAGTAAGAGCCATTTTTAGGTAACTATTTTTGAAAATAGTCGCAGTTTTTAATATTTAAAAATGAGTGCATATGTTTGCCCACTTTTGAAAAAAATATTAACAAGAGTACTCTTTGATTGCAAATTTGATTTTACAACGAAAAATGAAGTTGACATTTTTTGCGATCAATATTTTTTTTAAAAATCAGTGCTGATTTAAAAAATCATAACTTCGTTAAAAAAAATTGCACAACTTGGAAATTTCTGAAAAGTTGGCATTTGATGTCCTCTAAAACATATAAAAAATAAAAACAGTGTTTTTGGCAAATTATGTTTTAGTGACAAAAAAGAAATTAAAAATCGCATTTTTTTAACGCGTATAATTTTTTTCAGTGTAGTCCTTATCCATACCTACAATTTTGACGAAGACACCAAATCGATCAAAAACTTCCTTTAAAAGATACAGATTATAAAATTTCCATACATCATTTTTGAATGAACAGCTGCCAAATTTGTAAGGAAAATTATATGGACAAACTAAGGATGCAAAATGAATTCTTTGCAAACCGAAGGCACCAACAAAGTTTCATTAACATTTAACAAATATTTTCTGATAACATTTATGAAAAACTTAAAATTAATTATAAAAACTGCTGGTTGATGAGATAGTGCCCCTCATTGATTACATTTATGTACAAAAAAAAAGTTGCGCAATATTGTTGATTAAAAAACCTCTTCAAATTACTAAGTCCAAAAAAAAATGTTGCTTACACAGTCCATTCAATCGAATTCTAGTAATCTCTGTTTGAAAATCTATTTCCTTTTCTTGTATTTTCTCTCGAACCCAGAAATCGATTGAATTTCATATTTTATAACGCACCATGACAGACTGGCTGGCACTCTGTGATCTTGACTCGAGAAGAAAAATAGCACATCAGCTCCCTTGGCAAAGAGAAGCGCTAACAAAAACATCGCCGAGGAAAACCCAATTTTTCCACTTACCTTCAACAGTCCGCGAATTGCTCCTTCTCTCTAGAGAGAGAGAGCACGCCCAACTACGTGCAGCGCACGTAGCCTACCTTCCAGGCGCTCGCGTGCGTTGCTATTATTACTCGTTCCAAAAAAAAGGGCCACCGTTCCATCAAGTTTTGACGCACGAGTCAAGCGCAAGGATCAAACGCGCCGTCGGCGGCGACCTCCAAACCCCAAGGAGAGCGACTCTATTTTTCATCGCCGCACTCCATTGTGTGGAAACACCTGTTTGGAAAATCGATGAAAATCACGGCACTCGTGCGGGGGCGTTTCGCGCGCGCCCCAAAATCGTAAATAATTTTTAATATTTTATTTATTCTTCGCAATATTATTGCCACTTTTTCACGAATGATTTTTTTTTTCGCTCTCCCCGATGAGATTTCCACCCGCTTTTCCTTCTTCTCGATGTTTGTAATTTTCCTTCTCCCCGCCGCAACTCACTCACGCCATTGATCGTGTTTGATACTGACCGGCCACTTTAATATTTAATAATAACACTAACCGAGCTCTGCGCTCATTTGGCTTCCAGCCAAACCCCGTTCGGGCGGCTATATCGATACATTTTCCGAAAACCGACTTTTCCTCTTTCTCATCCCGCAAAAACGCCCCGCCAAAAAGGTGATTCCGAATCTTTTATTAAAGGTTTTATGGGTTGGCCGTTATTTTCCAGCGGGAAAACTCGTCTGCTCGCGTGTGTGACTGTGTGTGTATTCGTTTAATATGGTTCAATAATTTAGCCAAAATATTTGATATCAACAGACGCTTGCGCACACACACACACACGGACAGTTATGTAACTAACATGAACCTGCGGCACACCGGCTTGCACCTGGCAATAACAGTTTAATTTATTTGCTTGAATTTTCTTCTTTATAATTATATGCTTAGTTTTTCACTACCTTTGATTAAATATTTTATTCAGATTGTTTGAATTTTTCACACTGACTCTTTGATAACGTTTAATGTTGCTGTTGAAGGGTTACGCTAACAAGCTATGATTTATTATTTCATGATGAAGCTTTAATTGTCCGGCGGGCTGTTTGTGCAGATTTCTGGAATGAGAAGAAGGGAAAATAAACATGGTTAGAAATACATTCGAATAAAAATGCCGGGAACTTCCAGTTGACTTTGGTTTCGTTTATTGCGAAACAGGAATTTGTCGCTTAAATGAGTTTTATAGAACGGTCATTTTGAAATATAACATTTCAAACAAGATGCATTACAAAATCAGTGGTTGATTTTTCCAAAAACTTATGAATACGTTAAATCAACTTTGGATATAAATACTCAATTATTGTGAGTTGTGCTACTGACAGTGATTTAAATTGTACAATTAATTGAAATTGGAAATCGGTGTTTTCTTACCTGGAATTCACTTACAGTATGTAAAAAAAGTATTTACACCGATCGGGCACTATGCACATTTTGTGAAGAAACATGTAAACAATTTAAATTTTACAGAAACCTAATACTACGTTTTGTTCAGAAAATCATGCCAAACATTTTGCTATGAAAAGGTCATGAAAAAAAGATTTCTATAAAAAGTTATATAACAAATGCTATTACAGAAATCAAAAAAGGTGCAAAAAAAGTTTGTACACCTTTCGAACAATTAACATAAATAATGTTATTTGTTGACAAATCACCATAAATCCAGTCACCCAACTCCAAAACCTTGACTAATTTAAAAAATAATTTGGATTGAATATAATCATTCCTAATTACTTACTATAAAAGTTTATATAACTCTGAAAATTCTATATAAAACTTATCTAAACTTAATTTTGCAAACTTTTAATTTGACTAAATGTCAATATATTACCATAGAATTGCTAAATAAACATTATGGAGGGGGTATAACACCGTTTTGGGGGTCTTTGTAACGCTAGAATAGACTTTTCGTTGGAATTTCGTACCAACCTGGAATTACGTCGTCGGAAAATCCGCCGACGTCCGAACCGGTCCATTGTTCACAAGTCGACCTATGTGGCATCGGAAAGGGCATAAAATTTCCGATCTTTTGATACCCATACATCTGGTTCTCTATAAAACCCACGTTTTTAAATACCTAGGCAAAAACGTTGTTATGGTTTCGTTTGAGTAATCTGCCAAAAATGTATGGAATTTCGTAATTTTTGTTCTCGTGGATCAAACTTACTTTTTGCCCAGGTATTCAAAAACGTGGGTTTTATAGAAAACCTAGATGTATGACACGTGATGGTTACAAGCAAACCCCTAATGTTTATTTATCAAAATTTCTGTAATTGTCTGCTCTACAAGTTTGTAGAACATAGTTACCCACTCAAAAATAACCCTGCAAAGATAGAAAAAACATGAAATTTTAAAATGAAAATTATTGTTCTAAATGAAAAATTGACCCTTCTGGGTTAATGTAGATATGAAAGGTACATAAAATTTCACTTAAAATGACATGTTCCAAAATTTTTAACAGTTGAGTAACGGAAAATGGCAGAGTTTTTAAATCTTTTAAAGTGTTTTATCGAAGAAAAATACGTTTTTTCGAAATTATGAGTACGCCAGTCCCTTTGACACCAAATTTCCAAAAAATCATCATTTCAGGCTGCAAAAATCGGTGAACCTCGGTGGATAAATGGACGACTAGTGCTGAAAAAACCTTCTTGTTGCACCTTGTTGCATAAACTGCTATTAAAAGTGAGGCGTCGGTTGTTACGTTCTCAAAACGAAACCGAAATGGCGAATTAAATTGCAGTTAATATCCGAAAGTAACATTCGAAAAGGGTCCTAGCTCAAAATCATCACTGTTTAAATGGAATAAGATTCCAGATTTAGATTTAGCCTGGCCTCAAGACATATGCTTGCAACGTTGTGCAATTCGTAGGCTTTGCTTGTAAACTTTGGCTCTTTTTGGAAAATTGGCTCTTTTTTCGTACTCTCAAGTATCTCGGCTATGGAATGTCGAAATTGCATTTTCTCAGAGGGAAAAATGTTCACCATGAAATTTCCTACAAGTTTGACGCATTTTTTAACGGAAAAGGCTACCCTTAATTGAATGAGCATTTCTGAAAAAAAAAGTTTCGAAAAAAATCATTTTTTGACATAAATCAGCCTAGGAAAAGACAAAAATTTCATGCACCCAACTGGCAGTCGCATGATTGTGATGCATGGCGGCATGAAAGTATATCAGAATCTGCATGAAATCTGTCCTCATGCATTTTTTGCGATATAGGAGTATGACATTTTTGCCCGTTACCGACAATTATCGACATTACCGACGGCTTTTTGGTTGTATTTCACAAAAAAAAAACACTTAACAGAACGAGGATTGAACCACCAACTTCTTAATTATTGATCCAACACACTACCACCGCGCCATGGACGCTTGGTAAAATGTGAGTGAAAGAGCACCAACATATTTTTCTCTTTGGAGTGTTGCTCGGGGACGGGCCAGCATTATATGTGTTGGTGAGAACTGCAGATCTCTGAAATTTTTACATGCGGGCAAAAATGATCTACGGGCTTGCTGCAAAAAATGTTATAAAATGTGACATTTTCTGCAGCAAATCCACTGTTGCAGATTTTGAGATATATTTTTCCTTTGGGTGTATAAAATCATCTAAGAAGAATTGAAAATCTGTCTTTTCGTTTCTTAGAAACCGTCACTCAAATATAAATAAACAATAAAAATGTAGTTTTCTAAGTGGGTAATTCTCTACCAACTCACACGAAATCGGGAAAAGTTGCCCCGACCTCTCTTCGATTTGCGTGAAACTTTGTTCCAAGAGGTAAATTTTATCCATGATCACGAATTCGAGGCCCGTTTTATGATATCTTGTGACGGAGGGGCGGTACAACCCCTTTCATTTTATAACATGCGAAAAAGAGGTGTTTTTCAATAATTTGTGTAAAATTAGACGCACGATTTGATGGCGTACTCAGAATTCCGAAAAAACGTATTTTTCATCGAAAAAAACACTAAAAAAGTTTTAAAAATTCTCCCATTTTCCGTTACTCGACTGTAAATTTTTTTGGAACGAGTCATTTTATGGGAAATTTAATGTTCTTTTCGAATCTACATTGACAGAAGGGTCATTTTTCATTTAGAACAAAATTTTTCATTTTAAAATTTCGTGTTTTTTCTAACTTTGCAGGGATATTTTTTAGAGTGCAATAATGTTCTACAAAGCAGACAATTAAAATTATTTGGATATATAAACATAAGGGGTTTGCTTATAAACATCACGAGTTATCGCGATTTTCAAAAAAAAAGTTTTGAAAAAAATACTTTTTGTGTTTCTCTTTGTATGTATCGTCGTCCGTGTCTGTCGCGGGTTACGATGTACGACCATGATCGACGACGACCAACTTTTTCAAAACTTTTTTTCGTAAAATCGCGATAAACCGTGATGTTTATAAGCAAACCCCTTATGCATACATAACAATATTTGTGTTATTGTCTGATCTACAACTTCGTAATTTATTATTAAATTTAATTATTATTAATTTTAAAATGAAAAATTTTGTTCCAAATTAAAAAATTACCCTTCTGGGCAAAGTAGATTCGAAAAGTACATTAAATTTCCCATAAAATGACATGTTCCAAAAATTTTTACAGTCGAGTAGCGAAAAATGGGAGAGTTTTTAAAACTGTTTAGTGCTTTTTCGATGAAAAATACATTTTTCAGTATTCTGAGTACGCCATAAAATCAGGCGACTAATTTTACATAAAAGTTCCTTTGACACAAAATTTCTATCTCATCACCGTTCCAGACTGCAAAATATTGAAAAACACCTTTTTTTCACATGTTCAAAAATGGAAGAGGTCGTACCACCTCTCCTTCACGAGATATCAAAAAACGTACCTCAGATTCGTGATCAGGGATAAAAGTTACCCCTTAACTTTATATTATTGCTGCCAACTATATTCTTTAAAGTTCCTATTTATTTACCCCAAAAATAGATTTCAATTATTTGAATTCACTTCTTTTTCAAAAGGAATATGTTAAATTTTGAAGCTTCCTATTAAGTTTGCTTAGTTAAAGAGCGTGCTTAAAAAGAAATAAAGTGAATTTTTAAACAAGTTTTGAGTTTTTTCTGCCTTTCCACGATGACCTCCTCTCACAAATATGTCCTCAATAACCTCTCGTAATCTTTCTCCCAACCAAATGTCAACCACGTGTGCTGCGGAAACAAACTAAAACTAATTGCAAACAGATAGACAGCGCAACACTCGCTACCCTACTCATTAAACCCGATTTTATTGCATTCTGTACCGGCGGTGGCGGTGGCGTGGCAAAAACAACCCAACAAGTGAACGAAAAAAATAAATAAACTCCTCAAACCGCAAACCATGCCGCAGCCACCACCACCACCGAACCGATCTCGAATGTCACGAGTTCGATTCCCAATGCCAACGGGCGCGTTAGAGCGCGAAGCTCACTGCCAACTAATCAGGGGGTAATTTAATCGATTTCAATTTATTTGCATTTTTTTCCCCTCCTCGTTCCTGAATGACACTTGTCAGCTTACCTCTTAAATTGAGCGCTAATCTTTCGCTGCAGGCGAAAACATTCACGGTTGACGCTAATCACGGTGCATCACATGATTTAGCCCCGCCACTAATTCATTCACGCGATGACACTTTGGCGCGCAAAATTAGTTTTCTGCCACTTGCTTTCACTAAAAACTGCGCGGGAGAGAGAGCGTTTAAATCGCTAATTAAAAATATTTCAGAAGGTCGTTCCACTTCCACGCCACTTTTGTCGGACGTCGTTTTTGGCTGGTTTGCTTCCTTCATTATTGATCACCTTAAATCACTAATTTCTTGGTGCGGGAACTCATCCCACTTCACTCATCACTTCATCCAGCGACGTCTATCCCGGTTGACCTCTACCGGCTAGTCGCCGCATAATTGAACAACCGTAATGATCCGGAAAGCACAACCCCACCAAACTTTCCTCGTAAGTTGTTCACTCACGCATCACGCGCGCACTCATTCGGCACTCATCGCGTGAGTTCCGCACGGGTACGAGATCTCCGAAAACTTCCGTACACAGAGTATACGAGGACGACGCACGTGCGACCTTCACGACGTTCAGCTACCGATTGATTCCACTGGCGACGACGAGTTCGTGTTTAAGGATAACGCAGGAGATTCTACCCCCGTCTCCCCCGCCGACCCGGCCATTACCCCGCAAGGCCGTCGTCTTCACTTCCTGGAACCGACGTCGTCAACTCCTTCTCCCGAAGACACGACCTCTCGCCGTAGCTCAGACATTCTGACGTACACAGACACCTTCTCTCACTCCACGCTCCGGAGCCATGGCGCGCCCAGAATCCCAACTTTACTTCCGGAACTCCAAAACTTCCGCAGGGGGCATCGGTTCCACGTTTTCACCAATTCCACGGCTCAAATCCCGAATCAATCCAGAGTTCCCTAACCTCAAACTGTCAATCACCCACAACTTAGTCGCGTTCCGTGGTCCTTGCGCGGGGGACAATTTTCCGGGGTCCGTTTCGGTCCGGAGTGCTGCCAAGACTGACGGGTCTTGGAGCTGGAGCCCGACCGTCTCTCCGGAAGTTTCGGCCGCGGCGAAATCTTCTCGGTCGCACTCTCTCTCTCTCTCCCTGGGGCCGAGCCAGCTGATAACAACTTGTTGGAAGCTGCGAGTCGTTTGGGAAACTTGTTGAAGGAAGCAATAACAGAGAGATTTTCGCGCGCGCTTGTTATCAGTTTCAGAGAGAGCGGGCGAAATGAGTTTTCCCCCGGGAAGGGTGAGTGCGCATGAGCGAGAGAGAGAGAGAGAGTGGGGCGAAAAGAGAGTGCAATTGGAAAGAGAAAACTGTGATGAGAGAAACGATAGGACTTTGCAGCGAGACGAGCACAGGTGAAACGATAAGTTTGTAAGCTGGAGCTGAGATGCAAGAAGGATGATTTTGATGGAGAAGCATTATGGTTGATCAGTGAAATGGTAAGCGAAATTGGTAAGAACGCATGAATGAAAATGATGATAAGATAAAATTAAAAAAAATCTCTATCTCTATCGTTATTCATATTAAACAATCAATAAAAATATTCTAAGTATTTTTAGACTGCGCTTACCAAACTGTAAATTTCAAGAAGTCCAATTAATGATTTTATAAAATCATTTTTCTTTGGATCATCTTTTTGCAGTGATAAAGTTAATTTTTTTTTAATCGGTCGTCGGCCGTATTTTTATTACATATTTATTAGTGGAGGATGACGATTCTCAAGATTTTCAACTTCCCGAGAATTCACGGGAACTTAAAGGAATAAACCAGAAATTACCGAATGTGGCCCGCGTGACACATATTTGATTGAGGTGTAATTGTTACCCGAAACGAAACTATTGGCACTACGCCCCCCGGGGCATGGCCTTCCTCTAACGTGGGATTTCTGCTCCAGCGCCTCTGACGAGACAGGAGAAACCGGGAACGACGTTTTACTTCACCATCCGATAGAAGCTCAGTGGATAAGGCGGGAATCGAACCCGCGTCTCATAGCATCATCGGGATCGGCAGCCGAAGCCGCTACCCCTGCGCCACGAGACCCACCAATTGTTACCCATTTACTGTAATTCCCAAGGAGCAAAAGGATTAAAAAATTTCAAGTATGCCACTTGAGTGTTTCTTTAGACCCTTTTTAACCTTCGGGAAGCCGCGTGTTCTGGCATTTCTTAAAATTTTCGTTAAAAAATGTGTGTACAAAGTACACGTATGCAACTGCCGGTTAAAATAACAAATATTTTTTTTAACAGCTATTAAAATTCCTTGTTGATTTTATTAAATTTCTCAGCCTTTTGGAACAGTCATAAGAAGATGAAATTGTTCCTGCAATTTATAAAGTGCTTTTAAAGCGGCGTTTCACAGTATAAAAATATGTAAATTTAGCAGGTTGAATATTACCTATTTTATGGTGTAATTTTACCTCAAAAATGATAAAATTACATTTTTTCAGAGGCAGGGATGGCATAATCGCAAAAAAAAACAATTTCGCTTGCGAGCCTCCTTCACACGCGAAAGAGAGAGGAGGCAAATCCCGGGTGGAAAGTGAGTTGGTGGATATAACTTCGAACTATCTTGGCTTGTTTATTCGCATCTTGCTGTAAACTCCTCGAGTTATGACGACTTTTGAAACCGACTGCGTATCATGGAAAGTATATTCCATGATCATACTGCATTATCTACAGTTGATATTGAGGTGTTAGTGGTAGTTTTTTTGGACTTAGCAAAAATTTCGAAAATTTTATTTTTTACAAAATTCTACCCGAACATCATGAAATGATTATTTTGACTTTATTTCAAATTTATGCTGGACTTAGAAAAATTAGCAGTCACTGACATAATTTTCAATTTCCTACACTTAGAATAATTTTCATGAGCTGATATTTTAAAGTTTGATTTTATTTATGCTGGACTTTGAAATTTTTGCGTATATTTTTTAATTCTTTACTTTTTACAGAAAAAGCATTTTTTTGGGACTTAGAAAATTTTTGGGAGTTTGGAAACATGATAAATTATTTTGATGTTTATTTTTGCTTTGAACCAAAATTTCGGAAAAATCGACGAAATTACAGGAAATTTTTGTCCGATTTTTACAAAAACATCAGTTTGTTCCTAAAATAATGTCCCTAACAAAACGTCTTCATTGAAATTTTGAAATTCGAAAGTTGGTTTTTAATAATTATTGATATACCCCCTACAAAAATCGTTCCGGCACTTAGAAAATTTACGGGATCCGTATCACGACAAGATTTTTGGTAGAATTTATTTGATTTTTTGGACTTAGCAAAATTTTGGCTTTCGGCTAGTAAAATATTTTCAACACTCACCGAAACAAACCGAAACCGAAAAAAAAATGGGACTTAGATTTTTTTTTGGGAATTTGGAAACATGATAAAATATTTTGATGTTTATTTTTGCTTTGAACCAAAATTTCGGAAAATTCGTCGAAATTACAGGAAATTTTCGTCCGATTTTTGCAAAAACCTCAGTTTGTTCCTAAGATAATGTCCCTAACAAAACGTCTTCATTGAAATTTTGAAATTCGAAAGTCGGTTTTTAATAATTATTGATATACCCCCTACAAAAATCGTTCCGGAACATAGAAAATTTACGGGATCCGTATCACGACAAGATTTTTGGTAGAATTTATTAGATTTTCAGGACTTTGCGAAATTTTTGCTCTCAGCCAGTTGAATATTTTTCAACATTTTGAAAAATTATTTTGATAAGAAACATTACCAGGCTTTTTGAAATTTTACTTTGGATTTTTGGACTTATGCAATTTTAGGAATATTTTCATAAACTTTAATTTTTAATTTAAAAAAAATGGAATATAGAGACTTTGGATTTTTCGTGATTTGGAAAATTATTGTGACATTTTGGCAATTCAACGCTTTCTCCACAATTTTTCTAATGAGTTTTTTAAGTAAAATAATTTTTCAACTTTGAAAAATCTTGTTTTGATGTTAGTGCGTATATTCCTGCAATATTACTCATATTTGTGAAGAGGAAGAAGGGGGGGGGTTCTGAATTGTGGCGGGGTGCATTAAAAACCAATAAAATTATTTTTGGGATCAAAATCTACTTTATGAACTTGATATGATTTTTGGAAGATTTCAATTGTTTGCTACTATAAACTCAACTTGATGTGGCATTGTTGGTCAAATAAACTCAACAAGATTTTTCGCAGATACGCCTCGAACAATTTATGTTCGTGGCCATGTTCGGTTATCTCTTAACCATACCCTGGGGTGAACTTGTCTTGTTCGTGTTTTTACGAACATGGGTAGATTTTTCCAAGATGCAACTTTCTGCCCGGGATGAAGCAAAGTAAAATCACCAACCATTCTGTTGATGATTTTTTTTTTTTTGTGAATTTCCATGTCAAAACCACATAAAACTATTTATATCGCTTTGTTTACACTGTGTGACAATTTGTCCCTCTACAAATAGTGACAGATCATTTTTCGACGTGTGACATTACACTTGCAAGTGTAGTTGTGAAAAAGATGTTCCGCCGAATAATCAAGATGATGATTTTTTCTAGATTCTTTTAACCGATTATTCGTGCGCGAGAGAGGAGAGCCATGTTCCCTTCGGATCACGTTCAAAGATTTTCTTTTGATGAGGCCGATGCAAATATTTAAAAAAGTTTTTGTCCCTCGGCCCTGGCCGAGGTCAAGGGGAGGGGGGGGGCAAAAAAATAAAAAAAATATTAAAATTTAAATAACAAGCCATAATCTTCACATTTAAATGAAAAAAGTGTTTTAAAATGCATTTTACACTAGTTCAGTTGTTTTGCAATCATTAGTTTTCAAAAAATCTAAGATCTGACAAAAACAAAAATTGTATCGAAAAAAAAGATTTTGCATCGAAAATTTTCAAAAATCTTAAGATTTTTTAATAAACCCAAACATGCTAAAAATGATTTTAAACGCAGGAGAATGTATTTTAATTTGATTTCATCTAGTTGCCCTTGAATTTTCATTGAAATTTTGAAGTTTATTGTAAAAATATTTGTTTTGCCCCCTGATTTTTCGGCCCAATTTTGAAGGGGGGGAGGGTGACAAAAACTTTTAAAAATATTATACAGCCTGATGATTTTTTCATCTTTAAGGTAAATTTACACATTTTTTCTGACATAAAAGATGAAATAATATTTAATAGAACTTCGATGTTTTTTTCAATATGATATTCATTACTTCAATATAACCCCATCGATGAAAAACCAAGCAATTTTGTTTAAAAATTCTCATTTTTGGCCAACACGTCCCTGAAGGCTTTAAATTTATCCCGCCAGTCAAAAACTTTGAGCATTTATCCAATCATCATTGTTCTATTTCGAAAAATTTATGAAAATTTGTTTACGTATTTTTCTTTTTTTCCACTATTTTTTTCTATTTTATGCCATTTAAAAACTTCAAAAATTAGACAAAAACCTAAACTATCCAGACCATTCAAATACGTTCATGAATTTTGTTACATTTTCCTGTACTATAAATTAAATAATTTCACCGAGTCTTTTGATGAGTTATGTTGGTTCCAAGGATGTTAATCGATAAAATTATTGTTGATAATATTATCGCCTAACGATAACGAAAATGGTTATCGTTATCATTATTTCGGTAATTCTATCGGCGATAATATTATCGACGATAACTTATTTTCTTAAATCTACTTAATCTATCAAAAGCATGTTAAATTTTTAATGCATTCGCTTAGAATATATTTTTTGATAATGTAGTAAGTTTCAAAGCATAGATACTGAAACAAACCTTAAAATACCACATTTCTTCGAAAACACTCAGATTTTTAAAAGGCGTCATCCAAAAAATATGTCACGCTCTAGGGGGCAGGGGGCGGTTAATTTTGACTGATTTTAGCATGACGTAATTTATGGATGAAGCCTAAGTAGCAAAATGGGTATAAAACGAAGTGAAATTTGGTATGTTTTTTTACTGCTCTATTATTTTATGAATTAATATCTCTGGTTTTCATTTTTTGGAAACAACTGGAAAAAATCACTAAAACCATATTTTTTTCGAAAAAAAACTCATATTTTCATAATTTGCAAGGCGAATTTATTTAATGAAATACTCAAATTTCAACAAAATACCGTATTTTTGAGGAAATACTCAAATTTTCATAATTTGCAATATGGATATCAAACGATTTGAAATTTTGCATACATTTTAACCACTTTGGAGTTTTTTGAATCAAACAACAAAATATTCACAATATGCCGTATTTTTAAACGTACTCAAATTTTCATAATTTGCAATATGGGTGTTAAACGAACATTGTTGATGCTTTTTCACTTTTATTGGAGTTTTTTAATAACTACTCAAATTTGCACAAAATACCGCATTTTTCGAAAATGCTAAAATTTTCGTAATTTGTAACAAACGAAGTCAAATTTGATATGCATTATCACTGTTTTAAAATTTTTGAATGAAACACTAAAATTTTCACAAAATACCGTATTTTTTTTAATTCTCAAATTCTCAAAATCTGCAATATGGGTATCAAAAGATTTGAAATTTGCTGATACCCATAATGCAAATTATGAAAGTTTGAGCACTTTCAAAATGATACGGTATTTCGTGTACAGTCATCCCTCATATTCGGAACAGTTAACATATCTGCCAATGTTCAACAAATCATAGAAAATCGATAATTGAACATAATGATTTGCTTTTTCCATCATGTGAAAGCTTTTCTTGCGATCTTTCGATTGATGTATAGACTTGCTGTACATTTTTACGTTTTATATTAAGTTTTAAAAGAAAAACGTTTCTTAATCCACCTTTAGGTGGTTGGTGCCTTCCTCTCATATATATATATATATATATATATATATATATATATATATATATATATATATATATATATATAGTATTTTCTAAACAAATAACAGCTGGACAACGAGTTTAGGCAGAAGCATTCCATCTTGTCACTTAACAAAATATTCCCACCCCTACCAACTCCGAGCAAGCCGCGTGTAATCGGCTCCTCATGAGCTTTATCGTTTTGAGCAATAATATCAGCCATCTAAACTTATTTTAGTACCCTATTAAAGTTTAATTTTAGGACCCAATCAACGGATTTTCATAAACTTTGATCCCTTCAGAAAATCTCACCCGCATTGGAAACGAATCCTTCTCACCAATCCGGTTTGACAGCTCTACACCCTTACCAAAAATCATGATTTTTTGAGTTCCAAATCCCACTTTTCATACGATTTTTTGAGTTCAGGTACTACAACCATAAAAATGGTTATATGGGTTGAACTGAAAAATTCGTATGAAAAGTGGGATTTGGAACTCAAAAAATCATGATTTTTGGTAAGGGTGTACTGTCATGCAAAAAGTCGGTTTGATTTCAAAATTTTTGTGGCTGCTCAAAGTTTCATTCAAATTAAAATAAAATCCTCCCAAAATGGTCAACAAAACCGACTCCAACGACCACGAGCCCACGGACAATAAGCGCAGGCATTCGACCTCAGTGACGGAACCGTACCGACGAAGCTCCACGGAGGAAATCTATACACGGTGAGTTTCAAACACATTTTGAAGAAGTTTATTTACATTCAAGTCTTCCGGCAGAACACGGTCGCTTTCGAGCAGCAGGAAGCGGCCAAACGCAGTCCGGAGGCCGACTAGAAGCTGTTTCACGCGACCTGCGATGAGCTGCACAAGTTATTTGACGTGATTGTGACGCTGAAGGAGGAGGGAGCGGCGTCGGAGGAGGTTCAGTGAAGATTGCGGAGAAGCGGATCGAGGGTTCGTTGGCGAGGAACCAACGGCGGCTGTGTTGAAAATGGCCCAGTGTGTGCACTTTTTGTACGAGAATTATAGGAGAAACCGGAAAATGACATTTGTAACTGTATGAAGTGAAAATTATGAATGAAAAATAAGATGGTGAGAAAAAAATCAATTTAAGTCGTAAAATTAAGTTAAAAAATGTTAAATCGGAAAAACTGTTTTACTGTATGGCTTATCGGCATATAACTATTAATAGGGTTATCCGATCATCAATATAACAGTCTCATTTGAAAGGTCTTTAAATTATCGCATTATGAACCTGCCCAACATTTTCATCGAAATATTTGAGATCCGGACTCTAAAATATGTACGAATGACACTTAACTGCTCACAACTTTTGATAGGGTTATAAGATCTTAAATGTTTTCGGCTCATTAGAAAGATCTTTCAATTGTCCAATTAACCACGGGTCGCATGATAGATCCGGACAACTTTTTCATCAAAATATTTGAGATCCGGCCTCTGAAATGTGTACAAATGACACTTAAGTGCTCATAACTTTTAATAGGGTTATCAGATCTTCAATGTTTTGGGCTCATTAGAAAGGTATTTCAATTATCCAACTAGCAACGAGTCGCATAATGGACCCGGCCATCATTTTCATCGAAATATTTGAAATCCGGTACCTCAAATGTGTTCAAAAACACTTAATTGCTCATAACTTTTGATAGGGTTATCAGATCTTCAATCTTTTTGGCATGTTGGAAAGGTCTTTTGATTACCTATCCAACGATGGGTAGCATGATAGATCCGGACAACTTTTTCATCAAAATATTTGAGATCCGGCCTCTGAAATGTGTACAAATGACACTTAAGTGCTCATAACTTTTGATAGGGTTATCAGATCTTCAATGTTTTGGGCTCATTAGAAAGGTCTTTAAAATACCTTTCTCAAAATGTATGATCAGACGGGTTTTCTTACAAAAACCACCCTTTTTACAATCTTTCAAACTTTAGCCAGAATCGTTTTTTTAGCATAACTTTTGAAATACTTAACAAAACTTCATAATGGTTAAAATAGGTCTTGTGGGACCCTAAGACGGATCGAATGAGACCAGAACGGCCCAAATCGGTTCTGCCAGTCCGGAGATAATCGAGTGCATTTTTTTCGGTGCACGGACTTACAGACATACACACGCACAGACATTTGCTCAGAATTTGATTCTGAGTCGATAGGTATACGTGAAGGTAGGTCTACGAGGTCGAATTAAGAAGTTCATTTTTCGAGTGATTTTATAGCCTTTCCTCAGTAAGGTGAGGAAGGCAAAAATCTCGAAAATAAAAAAATACAAATTTTGGGAAATTGAGTTTTTGGGAAAAAAAAGTTGTTTAAAAATTTGAAAAAAAAAATCCGTGTACCTATTTGTTTCTCAATAGTCCTCAACAATACCTACAACTTTGCCGAAGACACCAAATTGATCAGAAAATTCACTCAAAATTATTGGATATTTTAACTTTTTAACCATTTTTCCTTAAAAGCCTATCTAATACCCTTTCGTTTACGCTCAAGACAGCTAAAGTCGCTTGAAATGGTGTGGAGTTATTATTTTTTGAAAAAGGTGGTGTTTTTGCAAAAATCGACTAAATTTTCCATTTTTTGACCACCCTAGCACGGTGTAGGCTTCCCTGATGGCCAAACAAAAAAATACGGGTCAAATTATTTTGGCCAAGGAAATCCCACAAAATTTTTGAGCCCGATCAAAGTTAGTACCCTTTTCAAATGGAATAGATGTATTCATAATGCAGTCGATTTTGTTCAAAATGTTTAAATGTGATAATTTAGGATTGATCGTGCCTTTGTTTAGCACCGCATATCAAAACTTGTAAAAAACTGAAATTTAGAGATTTTTTTTTTGAAAATACGTAGTGTTGTGAAAATTCAGAGTATTTAAAAAAATGAGTAATAATTTTCAAAATGTTTGCAAAATTCCTTATCATTTGATACCCATATTGTAAAATTTTGAGTATTTTCTTCAAAAATACATAGTTTTGTGAAAATTTTGAGTATTTTCAAAAACATGTGCTTTTTTTCAAATGAATTAACCCCGAATAGCATTCTCAAAATACAGGAAAAGCACGTAAGTTTGTGAAAATTTTCATGTAATAATAATAGTAATGGATAGCTGACATCATCCCGATTCTAAAACACTATAATTTTTCTAAGTTTGGATGATTTTTCATAGGATTATAGCCAATGTCTCCCATATAGGGTAGAGGACCCAGAAATCGCCCACTTTATAGTGGGAATCTAGGAAATTTGACGAGAAGTTAATGACATTTTATGGGTTTCTGTGCTATTTGTTGTAAAACGTTGATAAAATTTTTGATTAAGTTTTCACAATGTTTTTTATCATTTACAAGTTCATTTTTGTTGAAATTTTGCGTTTTAAAAAAGTGCTCTGAGGTGCCTATTTTCGCCCCCTAAATCCAATTTTCGCCCACTCTTGGAACCAGTTTTCACCCACGACAAAAATCAAGAAATCAAATGAAATTATGACACAAAGCTAAGCAAACGTGTTCTCCTATTGATACACAACATGTTCCCGAAGCTCAATTTCATTGATGTGCACATATTTTGACTGAAAATAATCGTGTTAAAATTTAATTCTTGAAAATCGTTTATCGCTTACTTTGCCTGAATGCATTTCTTCAAGTCACTTACTGAGTCAGTGAGCTCTAAGTAAGCCGCTTAGTACGATTCTCCTCTTGGTCACGCTTTCTCCACCTGTTTGTCTATGCTCCAGTAGTTCGATCCGTAAAGGTAAAGTGTACTCTTACAAACAACCCACACCTCGATGAAATCAAAAAGTGGAGTGGGTGGCCACCACCATCGAAGCGAGGGGGTAAAACCACAGACCACGTGTGTGCAACCCGATCAGACGGTAATAACTAAATTCATGCCATTTCAATAACAAATACTGTTAAAATAACAAAAAGTGTTATGGGATATTCTTGCAAAATCAATTTTTGCATAAGAGTTAAATAACAGTTTATGTTATTATAACAAAATTTGTTATTGGTCTGATATTGGTTGAAAGCCAAAAAAACTTTGGAATAACATTTTTTGTTATGGAAGAATAACTCCAACTGTTATTGGGATGATCGGATTAGTTGTTAAAATAACAAAAAATAATAACAAAGATTTGTTCGAAAAATAACTGGAAATGTTATAAGTCTGTTATTACAATAACAATCCAATAACAAAAAAATCATAACGACGAATAACAAATCTTGTTATAAATAACTTATAACGTTATTGGCTTAGTATGTTCAAATATCAAAAAATGTTATTCCCACGTTATTTCCGTCTGCTCGGGAAGTGCCTCGAGAGCTTTTTCTCGGGTGGCAAAGTGTCAACCCAGGAGTCAGTGTATCGATTTCATTGACGCATTTTTATTGACCTTTACGCTCAATTAAAAGCGCGGTTTTTATCTCCGCTGAGAGCGAGTGACAGAGTGAGAGATGCTCTTTATTGGGTGCTTTAGAGCGATAAAAGTGGAAATAAAGCACGGAATGGGATATTTCATGACCGCGAAAATGGCGACGAAGCTGAAATTGAAATAAGATACTGAGACACTTCCTCGCGGGAAGAACGACAGATGGTGACGGTTATGACGCGGGCAGGTGAAGGTGTTGAGTCATTATGGACTTAATTAAAATTACTGCACTAAAGGTGACATTATGTCACTGTAAAACACGGAATCATGAGGCATATGAAATTTTTTCAGATTTTAAGGAGGATGAAAAAAAATAATGCATGCAGACCAAACAATTCAACAAAATGTGAAACTGTTCCATTATCGTCTAAATACCACCAAATTGATTGAAAAACAATTTCATCCCGTCACTGGTCAACCGTATCAATCAAATCCAGTCAAGACCATTACCAGCCCCAGTTAATTGCCACTAAAAGCCCTTCCGACCACAGCTTTTCAATCTGTTTTCCAGCAAAAAGCCACAAATTTATATTCTATTTGTCCATCAAGTGGTCACAAACACAAAGTCCGAATCCAAACAGTCCCTCGTCTCGTCCGATCAAAATTTCATAATCGAATCACGAATCACGAAAAAACCAAACAATCAATTTGACCCCGTTCAGAAAACTTCTTACGCTGCGGTTTTACCAATGTTTAACTGAAATAAAATGTCACATAAAAAAAAGGTTTCACAAATCGATTGTCAAGTCAAGTCAAACTGACTGACCAAAAGAGATGCATCAAAATGTTTGAAAATCAAACATAATTTTTGATGATTTTAAGATGCTCTTTTTCACTGTGTATCATTGTCATCCCTTTTCACCCGTCCAAACCTTTGGATAACGTTTCATTTTCACTTACTTTAGCTTTGATGCTTCCCCAGCTATCTTGTTTACTGGGACTACTACAACCAGTATCAAAACCAGAAAAGCAATAGGATCAGGATTCCTTCCCCTCTCAGTTTGTGCCCACCATCGATGGCTGTCATCTCGAGGGGCCCGACAAGCGATGATTGTATAAATGTCAGGAGCATTCGACTCCAAGGCTAGGACGGAGGATGACGATGAGGAAGCTTGCCCGCAATAAAGTTACAAAATTGTATTGGATATTGGTAGAGCAGAAGCCATCTACTACGTTGGAACAACTTTCCCCTTCTCCTCTTTGGCCTTTGTACATTTGAAAGCTTTGCAATCTATTGATGGGCTGAAGATGGTGAGAATGAGTATTACAACATTTTAAACATTTTTTTATAAGTTTTAAAAAATCCAAAATAGTAAAATTACCCTGGCCATGGGCTTCGTATTGTAAATACACTCATGGTACTCGGGTCTATATGAAATCCTCGCCGTCGTGCTAACTTGTACGTGCATTTTGGGCCAAATTGAGTTAAGAACGCCATTTTGTGCAACTCACAATGCCTCACCTTTAAAGATCCCCAAAATTCGATTTGAATCCTGAGATATTCAACGAAATCCGAAAAAAAACTCCGTGCATTTTTGTCACTTTTCATATGAAAGTTGTTTCAATTTTGTCGTGCTATCTTGTCACTCCCTGAGAAAAAATGTTAGTGTGACAACTGGCCAAAGGGATTTCAGGTCAGAACGCGTTTGACGCACGTACAGGCCCGACTACCGTAAACACTTGTAATTATAACTCGGGACTCCAGCAACCAACTTCAACTAAACATCGGGACAATGCACATAATGGTCAGCCAAACAAAACGTGTTTGTTATTGTTCACATTGCGTGCTTTCGTTTTTGTTTATTCAAGGTCAAACATTAAAACGCGTTTTTCTCGGAACGTCGTAATGGCGGGTGCGACATATCCTACATGCTGTCTGCACGACGACGTAGAAATGTTTTTGGCTGCCAAAATTCGGAATCATGACCGATTTTGGATGTCTTGGCCACAAATGAAAGGTTAGATCAGGCCTGCCAAACGTCCGGCCCGTGAAGTCATTTAATCCGGCCCGCGACGGCTTTTCAAAATAGTTCTTTGACCGGCCCTAAAGGTTGTTTATGGAATACTCAATGAATAAATTGAGTGTCAAAATTTAAAAAATAATCATGAGATTAATTTTTTTTTCAATATTTTGAAAATAACATTTATTTGTTTTATTTTTGCTTTTGACATACCATGTTGCTAATTCAACGTTTTGTTTGGATTTTGCATTTGTTTTTTTTTTCACATTCTTTATATTTGAGTTAAATTCTTATCATGTCTATATTATTTTCAGAACCAATTATTAAACTTAAAAACTAACTTAATCCACCTATGTGGTTGGAGCCTTCCTCACTTATAACCAACAATGGCTGATAAGATGGAATTGTACAAAAATTTCATTCCTTTTTTAGATCCGGAGTAAAAAAGTATATCAATATCACTTAAGTGTACATATCTCAAGACAGGGTTGCCAGATTTCCAATCTTTTGAACTCGTTGGAAAGATCTTTTCATAACCTAACCAACGATGGGTCGGATGGTGGAACCGGAAATAGTTTACATACATTTAAATGAGATCCGGCATCCAAAAAGTACATAAATGTCACTTAAGTGGCCATATCTCTAGACAGGGTTGCCAGATCTCCAATGTTTTGAACTCGTTGGAAAGGTCTTTTGATGAAATAACCAACGATGGGTCGGATGGTGGATCCGGATATAGTTTACATACATTTAAGTGAGATCCGGCTTCCAAAAAGTACATCAATATCACTTAAGTGGCCATATCTCGAGACAGAGTTGCCAGATCTCCAATGTTTTGAACTTGTTGGAAAGGTCTTTTGATAACCTAACCAACGATGGGTCGGATGATGGATCTGGACATAGTTTACATACATTTTAATGAGATCCGCATATATGTGAAAACACATTTTTATACAGAACTTTTGAACTACTTATCGAAACTTCAATCTGTATAAAATTCGATCTCAATCAAATCAAATTATACGCTCTACAGCTTTGCCTTGGCGTTCTCGATTGCGAGATTCCTACTCGAAACTAGGTGTCTGAAGGCTTGATTGTTGAGGCAATTGCAAACCTCTTTTTACACCTTAGCTTCCATCCATCCCGGGATTCGAACTGACGACCTTTGGATTGTGAGTCCAACTGCCGACCAACGACTCCACCAGGACAGGACCCAGGGAGACGACCCCTACACCTGGACTGAGCTAACGACCTAACCTTTTTAGGTTAGTCCGGGGCCAGCATTTACTTCCCGTCCGACGGAAGGCGTGATCAGACAAATCTCGTCTCAAAATTTGCCACCGGGACCTTCTGGGATCGAACCCAGGCCGACTGGGTGAGAGGCAATCACGCTTACCCCTACACCAGGGTCCCGTAAAACTCGATCTATGGGACCCTAAACCAAGTCGAATGCAACAGGTTCGGGTCAAATCGGTTCAGCCAGTACCGAGAAACTTGAGCTAGTTTGTTGGTCACATACATACATACACACACACATACACACAGACATTTGTTCAGTTTCCGATTCTGAGTCGATATGTATTCAAAGTTCATTTTTAGAGCAGGATTATAGCCTTACCTTAGTGAGGAAGGCAAAAATGTGCAAAAAGAAGTGTCATATATAAATTTCTTAAAATGTTGGCTGTTTTTACTTCTATTGGAATTGTTACATTTGTGAGGATTTTGATTTGAATTGATTTTTCATAAATGATTTAGCAAAATAATGAAAAAGTTTAGCTGGAAAAAAGCTTTAAAAAAGCAAATTAATCATATCGAATATAAAGATCGCTGCAAATATTTTTAAAATTTTAAAAAATGTTTCAAAATGAGTCAAGAAATCTGATAGCAATTTTTTCCATAAACTTCAATTATTTTAGGAAATTTGAAGAATGACAAATTTAAAACTCTCAGATTTATATTTTTCTCCACATTTTTAAATTTCATGCCTTTAAAATCATTTTGAAATGTTTTGTAAAATATTTGAAAAAAGGTGCAAAACAACTTAAAAAATGTTTTTTCGTAGAGATGATTTGAATCCAAATTTCGTTTCAATGATTTTTATCTTGTCTCGTTGATTTTTCAAACTTGAAAAAACTTTCATCGACGAAATTTTAATGTTCTTTTTAAGTTAATGATATCAGGGTATTTAATTTCAATCGACAAAAACATCTACAATAAAACTTTAAACAAAATAAACATAAATAAAGAAGCATCTTTGAAAGTTATCTTTGTTTTTCTTTTTTATATTCAGGATACATGAATCTTATTTGCAACACTACACAGAAAAAAATAAATCGGTAAATTTACATCATTTATGATGTACCAAAAGTGCACGTCATTAATGATGCTAATTTACATTAACTTCATCTGAAATTTACATGCCTTCCGACGTAAACGTGCCGAGCAATCAAGCCTTCGAAAACGTGTAAATTTCCGATGAAAATAATGTAAATTTACCGAAGCACTAAATTTTTTTTACTCCGTTGAATTTTAAATCCGATGTAAATTTCAAATTCTTTTATGGCCATGTGTTGTTTGAAAGGTTTTGCTATCTTTTCTAATCAATATTAGCAGCTGACTTCAAACAGTGCTTATTATTGAATGGAAATGACAAAAGTAAATGATTTCAAACTACAGTGGACTAAAAGCTTGAAATTATTATCAGATTTTGAATTCAACGGAGTAATAGAAACACTAAATTAAATTTAAAAAAAGTTGGCTGTATAAACATATAAATTGTGAATTTAGCTCTGCGGAATTGGCTTAGGAATTTAAAAACATTACATATCTACTTACAGTTATGCAAATAATGTTGTAATCGAGATATTACAAATGGCACACCAAACGTCTGAGAATCGAACACGGCAGTCACATCTAACTGCCGCAGATCCTCGCTCCAAATTACGGCCAGTATTCTCATCTCACGCCAGGGGTTCGATCAAGTGTACACAAGTGAAGAAAGCGGACACGAATGACCTGATGCAGCTTGTCATTGATAGCAGCAAGTTTTCGATTCTCGATTTTGCAACCCTTGCGCTGGACAAAGCAGCTGCGAACCGGGAGCTGCAACGAAACACAATATTAGATCCACAAATAAAATCAATGCGCTGAATAATTCGTCCCACCTGCTGAACACTCAGGTCAACTCGTTGGCACAGTGAAAGCATGTAGTTGTCATTACGCCCCCTCATTCCCATGAGTCAAGCGATACAATTTAAGTAATAACTGATTATGCTAGAAGCTTACGAAGCCTCCATCGCGTTCTGCTGCAGGAATTTGACGTCTTCGGAGAAATCCACCTCTAGACTCGAGCTCTCGGGTTCTTCATGAAGGGTTCCAGCACCAGCAACTGCAAACCGAGTAGCCCCACTTGTCGGTGGTTAGACCATGTTGTCAGCTGTGTTGAATTTGAGAACGGTTAGTTGCTAGAAGGATGACCTTCTTTTAGCCGTCTTACCGTCTAGATGCAGCGACTACGTATTGCCACCGGGCACATTCAGCAAGTTGGTACTATATCTTAGTCACCTTCGCACACACTAATCCAACGTCGTCGTTATCTAGAAGATGATAGTTTTTATAACAGACACAGGAAATAAAAAAAGAATCTTACCTAACAATACCGGTCTCGTCCATTTTGAAGTGCCCTTTTCTGCAAGTTCCCGACAGTTGATCGGCATTGGGCTAGAAATTATTTGCCTAACGGTGTCCAAATCACCGTCCGCATTCAAAATCTACCGTGTTCTGCAGGATCTTTAAGTTAAATTTCCGTGCCAAAAGCTACAAAACGTCGCAATTTTATTCGCACGATACGCACTCGATGTTGTTTTTGTTTACTATAACCACTTTGACAACTAAACTCAACGACCTGTAAGTTAACTTAGGTGATAGACTGGTCAACCGGGCGTTTGTCGGAGTTTCAAGTAATCAAAATTGGGTAGGGCAAGGATTTTTTTTGCATTAGTGGTATAGTCAGTATAAAAGGATAAAAGGAAATTTAGAGTTTTTTTAGAGAACCTATAAACATATGAAACACAATAGCTTATAGGGAAGCGTTATTTTATTACGTAACGCAGTTGGGGGGAGGGGGGGCAGGGGTGTCAAAGGTCGTGTTACGCTTCATACAATTTTTTTAAAAATTTGTGTGCAAATTTTATTATGAGTGGGTGGAAAGGGTTCTAAAAATCCGATTTTTTGCGTTACGCTCCCTAGGACCTTTTCAAAAAACTCTTGAATTAATTAATTTTGCCATGAGACTGAGTTTTATTTTTTTAAAGTAAAATTAAGAACGGAAATTTCATCCAATAGAGTTATCTATGTGAGCGTGTACGTTCACACAAAAGATTGATTTTTTGTACTGTCCAGCAAAACAAATTGTGATCCAGTGTGCGTGACATCGGTCTGAAATAACCCTATCGGCAATAATGTATCCTAAATTATTTTGAACCGCTCCTCGGTCCTAACCTGGTCACAGCACCTAAACGGACATAATAAAAATAAGTTAAGAATAAAAAAAACCCTATCGGCAAACATTTTTAGCAATTTAACAGCAAGGCTAAATCAACTTTAATTAAGATTTTTCTTCTGTTTTGTTTTAATATATATTTTATTTTTTTACATAATTTTATTTGAAAATTATGTAGACGAAAGACTACGTTTTGATTGAAGTCACCTTTTCGTAACAATCTGAAACATGTGAAAATTATAATTGTTGACTGTAAATTTTCAAAGGAAAATAATACTTTAATTTGCAAAAGTTTTAACTGTGTTAACTTAAAGTATTTTTCAGAAAATAAGAAAATATTGCTGGAAAAACGTATCCCAAACTATAGGCAAATGCATGATTTTGAAAAAAAAATGTTTGTAATATTTGAAGTGCAAAATTTAAAAGAACCGAAGAACTATGAATTAAAATTGATCCAAAAAATATAATACTCCACTGTTTAAATTTGCAGTGTATTTTAAATAATTTTACCGCACCGCAAAAAAAAATCTACAAAGAACACAGTTTTTTTAAACCAAATTAAGTTTTTTTAACGTATGAATAAAAACATCTCATTAAATGCCTTATGCAAATTAAATTAATTTTTTTTTCGAAAGTTTTGATTTCTTTCTTAAAATCAAAAGTTTGTGTTTTATTGGCAAAACAGTGGTTAGTGATATAAACTTATTTTTCCCAAAAAAAATTGAACAAACCTACTCTGTTCTAGGAAGATCAGATATGGCATTCCCAAAAGATTGGGCACCCCTGACGTAGAGCTTAATTAAGTTTTTTGGATATTTTTTTGTTGAAAAATTACCTATCTATACAGGGTGTTTGGTTCATGGATGCGGATACTTGCTGGTCCCCTAGAGGACCCCGAAACATGAAAAAAAGTCTTCTACGGCATGGTCGAATTCTCATCCTAAACCGAGTTAAGTAGAATTTACTGTTTTGAGGAGTTTCTACACTAAAATCGATTTATCTCATGATTGTGATCTTGAAAAGCTTCGCTTCTGATTTCATTCGAAAGCTGAGTAAATTTCACGATAAAAAATGATTTTTGAAATTTTTTAAACTTTACTTAAGTCTGCCTACAGAGCCTTTACATTTTTTTCTTGCCCTGGTGTTGTTAGTTTTTTGCATTTATTTTGCGTAAATGGCAGGTAAATGGTTTGTTTTATGTATCAAAACGATGCTCCTCGATCCCCTCTACAAATCTCTCTAAATAACCATTTCCCGATTTCTTTTCCTAAAGCCGCTATTTTAATTTTATTGGTGAAAAAAATCGAAGCCAGAAAACCAGACATGGTATCTTAATAAATCAAACCGACGCCTGTCAGAGCATCGCGCAAAGCATACTTGATCGACGCGCGCGCGGCCGCATGTTTACTGGAAGGAGGGTGACAGTAAGAAAACAAACCACGTGTGCGTGCCCATTGCATTGTGGAAAAAAGATCGTTTCAGAATTGTTTTATTATCGGAGGTATTTTGTCTTGCGTTCTTTAGCCAAACAGGTAAAAACAAAGGTTAAGGGACGGCTATTTAAGGGAAAGAAGGTGTTAGTTATTAAAATGAGTTAAGATGCAATAAGTGCGGCATAGGGTCTCGTTGAAGGATTTCCACTGTTGTTCAGTGTGCGGATCGTTTGATCCACACAGGCGGTACAACAATAAATAATTAAGCTGATTAAATCAAACATTTAAAACAAGCCCATTGACAATGCAAATAAATGTTCAGTTAGCAGGAAGTAGATACTTTGCTTTTTTAGAGTTGTACTTTTTTTACATTACAAAAAGGATAAGTTGGATTGTTTAAATCCAAGATGTATCTAACTTATTTCTTGCGTACATAGGACAATTGCATACATTTCCATCAAGCACCAAATGTCGGCATATCAACACCCTTTTGTTTATTTAAAACTTTTGAAAAGCGTTTTTGATGGAATAGCTCAATCAAGACTTAATTCGGAATGTGATCATAATTCGATTAAAATGTAAAATCAGCAAATTTAATAGAAAAAGCTTCTTCCCTTTTTTTTTCCTAACATGTTGAAAATCGTTTTATGATAGATTTTTGTTAATCAACGTGAATTGATATTTTCAATCATTTTCAAACATTGCAATTCGTTTTAAAGTAAATAAACCCGAGCAGGGGTAAATAACACGGGAATACCAAATTTTGGTATTACTTGGGCAAATAACAGGGACCAAAATGTGCCCTTGGTTGCCCAGTAATAGATGGTAAAATACCATGAAATCATACCAAAGTCTTGTATGTGGAAGGGCACAACAATACCAAACCATGTTATTCCAAGGGTAAAATAATACCTCAAAATAAAACCATTTCAATACCAAGTTGAGGTCTTCTGGATTTTTGAACATTGCTTGAATACCAAAACTAGGTATTGCCATGGTTTTAATTTTAGGTATTCCCGCGCCCTTGGAAAATCAGATTTTGGTATTCCTGTGGTCTTCCACATACATGATTTTGGTATGATTTTATGGTATTTTACCTTCTATTACTGGCCATCAAGATCACATTTTGGTCGCTGATATTTGCACAAGTAATACCAAAATTTGGTATTTTCATAACATTTTTAGTTGCAGCAGTTAGTGAAAAAACGGAAATGATCCATATGCAACAGCCTAATCTACTCACCTGATTATTCCATGTTGTTCTTAGTGATATTCTTCACCACACCGAATGCATTTGTCATTGATGAACGGCCTGTGCTTGAAGTTTTTGAAGCTTCTGAAAAATAACAAGATTGAAAAATAAGTGTTATTAAAATTAAACTGGATTGAAATTCACCAAAATTCAATAATCTTTCGATTGACTCGTTTTTCAAAGTATTTGGTTATCCTGACTTAGAGAAATTTCAACAATTTAAAAAAAAAAATCTTAATGGGTATATCAAAAAATGTTAAAACCAGCTTTAAAATATTTTTTTTAAGTCATTTTAGCGCAAAATTTATTATCTTGCCTAAATTGGTAAAAAAATCCCATAGTTTCAGAGAAAATTGATGAAACCTTTCAATACCAAAATAATACCAAAATGTGCCATCCTGACTTAGAAATTTTTTCACAATTTCAAGTCATTTCTGTAGGGGGTATATCAAAAATGTTTAAAATCAAGTTTGAAATTTCCGGTTTTCAATGGAAGCATTCGCTTTGAGACATCATTTTAGCGCAAAATTAATTATTATGTCAAAATTGGTCAAAATTTTCCCATAGTTTCAGAGGAATTTGATAAAACACTATAATACTAAAATAATACCAAAACGTGCCATCCTGACTTAGAAAATTCTCCACAATTTCAAGTCATTTTTGTAGGGGGTATATCAAAAATGTTTAAAATCAAGTTTAAAATTTCCGGTCTTCAATGAAAGCATTCGCTTTGAGACATCATTTTAGCCCAAAATTAATTATTTTGTCAAAATTGGTCAAAATTTTCCCATAGTTTCAGAGGAATTTGATAAAACACTTTAATATCAAAATAATACCAAAACGTGCCATCCTGACTTAGAAAATTTTCCACAATTTCAAGTCATTTCTGTAGGGGGTATATCAAAAATGTTTAAAATCAAGTTTGAAATTTCCGGTTTTCAATGAAAGTATTCGCTTTGAGACATCATTTTAGCGCAAAATTAATTATGTTGTCAAAATTGGTCAAAATTTTCCCATAGTTGCAGAGGAATTTGATAAAATACTGTAATACCAAAAGAATACCAAAATGTGGTGTTCGACCATTGACAAATTCTGCAATTTAGCAATATCAAAACAATACCTTAAATTGGTATGATACCACATTTTGCTCTTGCATAATCATTAAGACAAATTTTAAAGGGTCCAGGAATACCAAAATTTGGTATTGATACCAGAGAAAGGTATTATTACGCATTTCCCTTGTTATTTACCCATGCTCGGGAAAAAATGCACGCTTAGAATAACAAAACTTCTTAAGAAACCTTAAAAAACTTTTGCTTGAATAAACACTGATTTAGTTATTTAAGGAAGTGCTTACTAATTTTATTTATTGAAGGAAGTGTTTATTTTTTTAATTTATTCATGATAAACCAACATGAATGAATTCTTATCGAATTAAACATTCTTTCCCTAAAATCTTTTGCTATCCAAAAGACGGATTTGAAATGCTTTTGGTAAATAAAAATAAATCTTCCTCGGTTTCCTTGTAAGGGAACTCCATTGAAGAATATCAGAGCAGACATTCACAAAAAAAAAACAACTACTGTCATCAGGGGTGATATCCCGAGCATGGGTAAATAACAAAGGAAATGCTTAATTATACCTTTCTCTGTTATCAATACCAAATTTTGGTATTCCGGAAATTTTTTCTTAGGATCATGCAAGAGCACAATTTGGTATCATACCAATTTAAGGTATTGTTTTGATATTGCAAAATTTGCAGAATTTGTCAATGACCGAAAACCACATTTGGTTATTATTTTGATATTAACGTATTTTATCAATTTCTTTTGAAACTATCGAAAAAAGGTTGACCAATTTTGACGTGGTCATTAATTTTGTTTTAAAAAGATTTCTCAAATCAAATACCGAAAAAAAACGAAAATTTCAAACTTGATTTTAAAGATTTTTGGAATACCCCCTAAAGAAATGATTTAAAATTGTGAAAAGAAAATCTAAGTCAGGATACCACATTTTGGTATTATTTTGGTATTACAGATTTTTATCAATTTCTTCAGAAACTATGGAAAAATTTTGATCTATTTTTAAAAGTTCAAAAAGGTGCGCTTAAATGATTTAAAAACCTAAAATGTTAAAAATGATTTTTGAATTTTTTGAAGAAAAAACCATTTAACAAAAATTAAATCATTGAAATGTCTTTAAGCCGAGATGAAAAAAAAATACTTTGATTAACGAGTCAATCGATTTTATTATTGAATTTTTGGTGACTGGAATCCAATTTTATTTTAAAAACATTCATTAATCAATCTTGTTATTTTTCAGAAGCTTCAAGAACTTCAAGGATAAGCCGTTCATCAATGACAAATGTATTCGATGTGGCGAAGAATATCACTAACAACAACATGGAATCATCAGGTGAGTAGATTTTGCTGTTGCATGTGGAGGATGTGATATCATTTCCGTTTTTTCACTAATTGCAACTGTTGCACAAAAAATGACATGAAAATACCAAATTTTGGTATTACTTTTGCAAATTACAGCGACCAAAATGTGCCCTTGATAGCCCAGTCATAGATGGTAAAATACCATGAAATCATACCAGAATCACGTGTGTGGAAGACCTCAGGAATACCAAAATCTGATGTTCCATGGGCGTGTGAATACCAAAAATTTGTATTCCAAGTAATACCAAAATTTGGTATTCCTGTGTTATTTACCCCTGCTAGAGATTGGGTCTGTGGGTGAGTTTGGGTCATACAAATTTCTGCATTTTTGTATGACCCAATTTCTTCATCCAGACCCAATGTCACCCCTGATGACGGTTTCCACTTAAACGACCTCCAGGTCTTTTTTGGTCTCTATTGCAAGTTCCTGCTCGAACCAAGGAGTCCAAAGGCTTGATTGAGGAGAGCTACCATACCTCTTTCTACTACAAGAAACCTACCACCTCAATGTTCGAACAGACGACCTTTGCATTGCGAGTCCAACCGCCGCCAGCGATTCCACCGGAGTAGGCTTGGATTGTTGTGTTCCCGGGCAGACGCTAATAACAACATTCATGCCATTTTAATAACAAATCATGTTAAAATAACAAAAAGTGTTATGGAATATTCTTGCAAAATCTATTTTTGCAAAAGAGTTTAATAACAGTTTATGTTATCATATCAAAATTTATTATTGGTCTAATATTGGTTGAAAGCCAAAACAACTGGGGAATAACATTTTTTGATATGGAAGAATACTGCCAATTGTTATTGGGATGATCGGATTAGTTGTTAAAATAACAAAAAAGAATAACAAAGATTTGTTCGCAGAATAACTAAAAATGTTATTAGACTGTTATTACAATAACATTCAAATAACAAAAAAAAAATCATGATGCGAATAACAAATCTTGTTATAAATAACATAACATGTTATTGATCTAGTATTTTCAAATATCAGAAAATGTTATTCCCACGTTATTTCCGTCTGCTCGGGATTGTTTGTCTTTATAGCAGAGAGACGATTCCCACACGGCCTAACAACAACCAAGGCCGGGACCGAAGTTTTACTTCCCCATCCGATAGAAAGTTGGAGCAGATGGGAATTGAACCTATGATCATCCACTTACAAAGCGGAGAGCGTAACCATTCAACCACGCCTGCTGTCATTAACACATTCACAAAGTGGACTCAAATTATGTCTTTACTAACGTTAAGCCCCGCCCGTGTGTATCAATCGGACCGCGCACTGGACTCACAATCCAGAGGTGGCTGGGTCGAATCTCGCAGCGGGAGCTCTGAAATTCTAAGTGTAAAAATGGGTATCCGGCGTAGTCACTCCGTGAGTTCTCAAACACTTAGGAACCCAGGGTGACGAAGTCCTTGTTGTTAAAAGTAAGACACAAGTGGTTGGTACTAACCGAGCATGGGTAAATAACAAGGGAAATGCGTAACAATACCTTTCTCAGGTATCAATACCATATTGATATTCCCTTTAAAATTTGTCTTGAGGATTATGCAGGAGTAAAATTTTGATATCATACCAATTTAATGTATTGTTTTGATAATTTAAAATTGAAAAATTTGTCAATGATCGGATACCACAGTTTGGTATTATTTTGATAACACAGTATTCGATCAAATTCTTCTCAAACTTTGTTCAAATTTTGACCATTTTTCGGTTATTGGGCTGAAATTTATTGAAAACCTAAAATTGTAAAGTTGATTTTTAAATTATTGATGTACTCACTAAGGAAATTTGTATAATCGTTGCGATTTCACTTAGGTGACATAACCAAATACTTGATCAACAAGCCAATTGATAGTTTCATTGTTTTTTTTTGGTGAACCTGAAACCGGTTTATTTTAATTTAAATTTATTTTTCAATCTTAGTAGTTGCAGTTAGTGAAAAAACGGAAATGATATCACAATGCTCCACATGCAACAGCGAAATCTTCCCACCTAATAATTCCATTATTTTCTTAGTGATATTCTTCACCACATCGAATACATTTGTCATCATTTGTCGGCTTATCCTTGAAGTTCATGAAGCTTCTGAAAAAAACAAGATTGAAACATAAATGTAATTAAAATGAAACTGAATTCAAGTTCACCAAATAAATAAAACTATCAATTGACTCGTTAATCAAAGTTTTTGTCTATTCAAAAAAAAAATAATAATAAAAATAAAAATCATAATAATTAAAATAAAAACTGAAAATAAAAACCCATGCCATATTTCGTTACCCAACCTTACAAAAAAAAGCACAATTTATCGCGATTTTACAAAAATAGTTGCCTCTCCGTCACGAGTTATTGAAAATGTACCTCGGATGCGTGATACCTAAAATGATTAAATGATTAAATGATTAAATGATTAAATGAATAAATGATTAAATGAATAAATGATTAAATGATTAAATGATTAAATGATTAAATGATTAAATAATTAAATGATTAACACTGGAACGCCCAACGCATGTCCAACTTACTCGGACGCCCAAGCCTCCTAAAAAATTCTTAAATTCTTAAATTCTTAAATTCTTAAATTCTTAAATTCTTAAATTCTTAAATTCTTAAATTCTTAAATTCTTAAATTCTTAAATTCTTAAATTCTTAAATTCTTAAATTCTTAAATTCTTCAATTCTTCAATTCTTAAATTCTTAAATTCTTCAATTCTTCAATTCTTAAATTCTTAAATTCTTAAATTCTTAAATTCTTAAATTCTTAAATTCTTAAATTCTTCAATTCTTCAATTCTTCAATTCTTCAATTCTTAAATTCTTCAATTCTTCAATTCTTCAATTCTTCAATTCTTCAATTCTTCAATTCTTCAATTCTTCAATTCTTCAATTCTTCAATTCTTAAATTCTTCAATTCTTCAATTCTTCAATTCTTCAATTCTTAAATTCTTAAATTCTTCAATTCTTCAATTCTTCAATTCTTCAACTCTTCAATTCTTCAATTCTTCAATTCTTCAATTCTTCAATTCTTCAATTCTTCAATTCTTCAATTCTTCAATTCTTCAATTCTTCAATTCTTCAATTCTTCAATTCTTCAATTCTTCAATTCTTCAATTCTTCAATTCTTCAATTCTTCAATTCTTCAATTCTTCAATTCTTCAATTCTTCAATTCTTCAATTCTTCAATTCTTCAATTCTTCAATTCTTCAATTCTTCAATTCTTCAATTCTTCAATTCTTCAATTCTTCAATTCTTCAATTCTTCAATTCTTCAATTCTACAATTCTTCAATTCTTCAATTCTTCAATTCTTCAATTCTTCAATTCTTCAATTCTTCAATTCTTCAATTCTTCAATTCTTCAATTCTTCAATTCTTCAATTCTTCAATTCTTCAATTCTTCAATTCTTCAATTCTTCAATTCTTCAATTCTTCAATTCTTAAATTCTTCAATTCTTCAATTCTTCAATTCTTCAATTCTTAAAAAATAAATTTATTTACTTTTATTTTGAAATTTTCAATTTTTTTTTAATCGAATTATGATCACATTCCGAATTAGGTCTTGATTGAGCTATTCCATCAAAAACGCTTTTCAAAAGTTTTAAATAAACAAAAGGGTGTTGATATGCCGACATTTGGTGCTTGATGGAAATGTATGCAATTGTCCTATGTACGCAAGAAATAAGTTAGATACATCTTGGATTTAAACAATCCAACTTATCCTTTTTGTAATGTAAAAAAAGTACAACTCTAAAAAAGCAAAGTATCTACTTCCTGCTAACTGAACATTTATTTGCATTGTCAATGGGCTTGTTTTAAATGTTTGATTTAATCAGCTTAATTATTTATTGTTGTACCGCCTGTGTGGATCAAACGATCCGCACACTGAACAACAGTGGAAATCCTTCAACGAGACCCTATGCCGCACTTATTGCATCTTAACTCATTTTAATAACTAACACCTTCTTTCCCTTAAATAGCCGTCCCTTAACCTTTGTTTTTACCTGTTTGGCTAAAGAACGCAAGACAAAATACCTCCGATAATAAAACAATTCTGAAACGATCTTTTTTCCACAATGCAATGGGCACGCACACGTGGTTTGTTTTCTTACTGTCACCCTCCTTCCAGTAAACATGCGGCCGCGCGCGCGTCGATCAAGTATGCTTTGCGCGATGCTCTGACAGGCGTCGGTTTGATTTATTAAGATACCATGTCTGGTTTTCTGGCTTCGATTTTTTTCACCAATAAAATTAAAATAGCGGCTTTAGGAAAAGAAATCGGGAAATGGTTATTTAGAGAGATTTGTAGAGGGGATCGAGGAGCATCGTTTTGATACATAAAACAAACCATTTACCTGCCATTTACGCAAAATAAATGCAAAAAACTAACAACACCAGGGCAAGAAAAAAATGTAAAGGCTCTGTAGGCAGACTTAAGTAAAGTTTAAAAAATTTCAAAAATCATTTTTTATCGTGAAATTTACTCAGCTTTCGAATGAAACCAGAAGCGAAGCTTTTCAAGATCACAATCATGAGATAAATCGATTTTAGTGTAGAAACTCCTCAAAACAGTAAATTCTACTTAACTCGGTTTAGGATGAGAATTCGACCATGCCGTAGAAGACTTTTTTCATGTTTCGGGGTCCTCTAGGGGACCAGCAAGTATCCGCATCCATGAACCAAACACCCTGTATCTAGAGAATTACAAAAACTAATCTTTCTTCCAAAATACTATTGTTGCATTTCACGTGTTAGTTTAAAAATAACATCTCAACTTTAGAAATTCTGTACTCTCTTTTGGGTACACAAAAACTAATCAAAATAAGAATCCAACTGCTTGTCGGAGTTAGAATGAGTTCAATTTTTCCAAACCATGGTATGTAAAGATTGTCGTGTAAACTAATTCGACACCTTCAACGTTCTGTCAGTTTTCAAAACATCAAAAAATAAAAAAAAGGTGGTTTGATATTTGGATAACTAAAGATATTTGGATAACTAAAGTTAATTTTAAAAGCCTATTTCGTAAGTATCATCACAAAGTCGTGCAATTTATACGAAATATCATAATTACAAGGAAAAATTTACCAATAGGCACGAGACCTGGATGTAATCCGGAAGTTAAGAGTGGTGCACCATCGAATCGGAAGATGGACGACAACCAACGAAATCTCCGGTCACTACTAATGCAGCAGCTTCTGCGGCCGCCGTTTACTCTGTGGGATGAGGGAAGTCGACTAGACCCCAATCATTCCGTGAGCATACGATGCCGTAGTTTGGCCAAGAGTGGAATTCGAGACTACTGACCAGGTCGACGAGGAGGACGAGAAGGAAGAATCCCCCAAGCCAAGACCGACAACGCTGTCAGATCAGCTTACCATCCGTACTTCGTCAGATAAAGAGGGCGGGAAGATGGAAGCTGCTCTAGTTCGGGTTATTGTCACGACGGATGATTCACCGCTGCAGCTATCAAATGATTTCGTAAGTATTAATAGCAAAACAATGCAAAAGGGCCATGGTGGGTTTGTAAACAAAGAGTGAATCTTGCTCACGCTAAAGAATGTTTACATTTGGTATGAAAGGGATACGCTCTTTGTTTACACACCCACTACAGTCCTTATGCATTGGTTTGCATTGTCGTTTAAAATTTACTTACCTCGTTAAATCAGCTCCAATGCAGCCGGAAAAGCTTTGCACATTCCTTTTAAGATGAATCAAATTAATGTGTTGGAATAACTACCATCGCTCCTGAATGAAATTTGATCGATATAAATTCAAGTGCATTTCTGAATCGATGGCCTCCACCTCAATTAAATATTTACCAAAAAAATCTCGGGCCACTCATCACTGTATGAGATTATTTCCATCCGGAACCTTCCCCGAGCTTAACCAAAGTTCTCTTGTGTTGCCTAAAAGTTCCGAGAAACAAGCAGCTTCTTGGATGTTTGATAATGTAGTTTCTTTAACGCAAAATTTGGCACTTAATTTCAAAAACACGTCCACTTTTCTTGCGCCAAACATCAACTACTTTCAGCTGCTTTGTTTTTGTCAGTCTTTTGAGCTGTCATTCGCAAAACAAACTTTTATTTGAAATTTAAATGCGTTTCGAGTTTTACATTTGAAGAATATTACATCAAATATGTAATTACATGTTTTTCATATTTTCAAATTTATGTTTTGAAGGTGACAAACGATCCATTTACATGAAATTCATGAATTACGTTGAATCTAATTTTACATTAAGGCTCTTTAAATTAAATACAACCATTTACATTGAATTTCAAATTTACATCGAGCATGTTTACGTTTTAAACATGATTTCAGTGTCGTGTAAATTTACACTTTTTTTTCTGTGTAGTGTATTTAATACCTTATCAAATAAATTTTATGAAAAAAATGTTTACTTTTTTGAACATTTACTAACATTAGTTCCGGCCCGCCACTGCTTCGGAAAAATCAGATCTGGCCCGCTGGGCCAAAAGGTTGGGCACCCCTGGGTTAGATTTAGAATGTCTACTTTGCTATTCTAACTGACTGAACCGGTTTTGAACACTGAAAACTTTTTGAGGCCCCGACTTTGAGGACCTGTATCTCCGAAACGATAACACATAGTGGGTTGATTCCGGATGCAATTGACGGGTTATAACCTTAACTTTAAGCTCCCGTAGAGATGATTTGTCAAAAGTAGACACCGGAACATCCGAAAAACATGTTTTTTACAGCTTTTGTTACAAAATCAACACATGGGCCAATTGTTTCTACCGGATTTTTTGTCGTACTACTCCTCACTGTTTGGGATCGGTTGCAGGATCCCGAACAGACGGTAATAACTAAATTCATAACAACAACATAACAAATACTGTTAAAATAACAGAAAGTGTTATGGGATATTCTTGTAAAATCCATTTTTGCATAAGAGTTCAATAACAGTTTATGTTATCATAATAAAATTTGTTATCGGTCTGATATTGATTGAAAGCCAGAACAACTTGGGAATAACATTTTTTGTTATGGAAGAATACCTCAAACTGTTATTGGGATGATCGGATTAGTTGTTAAAATAACAAAAAATAATAACAAAGATTTGTTCGAAGAATAACTTAAAATGTTATTAGTCTGTTATTACAATAACAATCCAATAACAAAAAAAAATCATAATGGCGAATAACAGATCTTGTTATAAATAACATAAAATGTTATTGTCCTAGTATTTTCAAATATCAAAAAATGTTATTCCCAAGTTATTTCTGTCTGCTCGGGATACCAAAAAAAGATGCAGGATACCACCAAAACGGTTGCAATAATGGTATCGCTAAAAACCCGTAATGTTGCATATAAAATTCAATGAAATTAAAAATTATAACCATCTGAGGTCATGCAAATGTTCTCTGAACCAACCTGATCATTCCGGAACCGATTACCGGTGGCCACTGGGGGACACTTCCGGAGTATGCAAGGAAGCATATCATGCGACATATCAAACTTCTTGAAATTGAAAATTATTATCATATGAGTTCATGCCGATATCCCCTGACCCAACCTGGTCACGCCGGAACCAGTTACGGGTTGCCAGTGGGGTGGAGGGTCATTTCCGGGGTATGCTAAGAACGCACAGATGGCAGTGCGTGGCCGAATGGTTACGCTGTCCGCTTTGTAAGCGGATGATTCTGGGTTCGATTCCCATCTGCTGCAACCTTCCATTGGATGAGGAAGTAAAATGTCGGTCCCGGCCTTGGTTGTTAGGTCGTTAAGTCATTCCAGGTGTAGGAGTCGTCTCCATGCCATAAGTACAAACAACACACCAAACCAAGCCTACTCCGGTGGAATCGCTGGCGGCGGTTGGACTCGCAATCCAAAGGTCGTCAGTTCAAACACTGGGGTGGAAGGTTCCTTGGAGTAAAAAGAGGTTTGGGTGCTCTCCCCATTCAAGCCTTCGGACTCCTAGGTTCGAGCAGAAACTTGCAATAGAGACCACAAAAGACCCGGGGGTCGTTAATATGGATGGTTTGATTTTGCTAAGAACACTACCATGGGATGTATCAAACTTCATGAAATATCAAATTATGGCCATCTAAGGTTATGCCAATATCCTATGACCTAACCTGGTCACTCCGGAACCGGTTACCGGTGGCCACTGGGGGACACTTCCGGAGTATGCAAGGAAGCACCTAAAAAGCAAACATTTTAAATTTATTTCATAGGTCCTTTCTTAAAAAAAACTCTCTAATGATTACATCAAGTCAATTTCAAATAAACCCCAATTCATCCAGCTAGTAAACTTACTCACCAACTCTGAGCGGTGTGGTGAATGTTTGTTGTGGTTACGGGACTACCATTCCCCGATATTTGTATACACACAAAACAGCATCACCTCCGATTGCGTGAGAGCGAGAGAGAGAGAGAGTGCTTTACAAACCATCGACCGACACACCCAACCAGCTTCCCCAGTAATATCAACAGGCACGGAGCCCGAGAGCTAACCCGTAACCGGAAGGTAGATTGCACTGTGGGAACCCCGCATAGTCATGAACTATATAACTACTTTATGACAAATAGTTACTCAACTATTTATCAAATGGTCTCTACTATTCATTAAATTGTAACCCAACTATATATGTACGATATATAAAACCATTAATTCCATTCCCAAAATAGTTTTGGTCGATTTTACTATATGAGAAATTAGTTGTTAGGCAGAAAACTATATGAGGTTTTCATACATATGTAAATATTTTTATAAACTTGGATTTTACGTCAAATAGTCATTGCCCAAAAAATGGACTATTCCCTATATAGTTTCTGAAAAACTACTTTACCGACACTACTTTGCCGACACTTTAAAAAAGACCGCAAAAATGAACCCTACAATTGTTGTGATAACTACTTCGGATATAATCAAATTTGATTTTTAAGTTCTATCGATAGTTGGTGAATGTTTACCGCCATTATATGTGATGTTATTTACGTTGCTGCCGAACTGCTGCCGCCTTATCCGATTGATCTATATCTGTTGGTGGTTTTTCAGTGGTTTTGGTGACATGTTGTGTTAGAAGGGAGCAAGCTCGGGGGCAAGTATTTTTCGATAAGTCCAAGTAGTCCAAACAATTGACTCATTTTATAGTGAACAGTAATAGTCCACCATGTAGTACACATATTTTTGGTGTATGGTAAGAACAGCATGCCTACTTTTTCTGGAATAGTGAAAGTCAATTTCATGAGCCCTCGTAACATTTTTCTTCTTTTGGGGAGTTTTCTGATAATCTGAGGAGAAGTGGGGGTGTTGAAGGTTCTCTATCATCCAGAGGAATCGACTGTGATCAATTTACTTGATAAAAGTTGAAATTTTTGTACCAATCGTTTAACATATAGTTGGATTATATAACAAACTGTAATTGTACTCCATACTGTTGAAATATTGTTTGAACTATTTGGACTTATAGAAATTTTTAATTCAAAATAGTATGGTGTATAGTAATTTTACTTCATGTAAGTTGACAAATTATTTGGATTATACAAACTTATCGAAAAAAATGTGGCCGCCATCAATTGTGTTCTACTATAGCATTTATAGTAGGTTTTTAGTTCTTACAGGTTCTGACTATAAAAATCTAAAATCTGTGGAATTTTGCTATATTGTTCTCAATAAAGTTGATAAATTGTTTGAACTTTTTGGACTTGTACATTTTTTTGTTGAGTCACGTTGTCTAAACAATCCGAACTGTTTAGTGTAAGGTTATTGTACCCCAAATAGTTCAAAAATAGTTAGAATCATTAGATTTACTTCAATAAACACGTCATCATTTGACGATCAGTTTCGTTATGGTTTTGTATAGTGCCGTAACTATATGATAATGGTTAAGTATGTGGTAACTACATCTCTTTTAGTAGTAATATAGTTTGGACTATTCCCCCGATGGTTTTTGATTATGCGGGACAGCATCATTCAGCCAACCTTCCATTGAATGCAACGCAAGCAACGGTGCTGCTTCCAGGAACAACTCTGTGATGCGATGAGTTTACTGTTTGTTTGCTGGATTTTTGTTTGTTTGATGATAAAGTACGAGCTGATAATTTGGATTTATAATAAATTTCAGAAGAGTTTATTTTTAAAACCATTCAATTCATAACTATTTAAATTTTGTTAAGGAAAAGTATCGAAGTTTCATTTAACATCAATATCAATAAAACTTTGCTTCAAGAATATCTCATCCGACAGTATAAACTTCGGCAAAAGTCCTTATCAGATGCAGTAGTGCTGTCAGTGGCTCTGAATGCCACTCGAGGGTACGAGTTCGACGTGGAACTTTTGCTGTGAAGTTTGATATCAGAAACCAATAAATCGATACTGCAGGGCATACTGTTTGCTTCTGGTGCAGAATCCAACTATTTCTGCACAGTTATCTGCTGCTACCCTTCACCATTTACAGAACGGACTAGACCTCGATATGCGGAATGCAGGATTAGAAATTTAGATTTCAACAAGGTTATATTGGGAAAGTACGGCTTCAACAGCTTCCATGCGCATTGAAAAAAGAGTGAATTTACAGGAAACGTTGTGATTTTGTAAAAATTTTGATGGTCAGCCTATGTTTGCTAGTTATGGATTCAGATCTACAAAAAAATGATTGGAATATTTTATCAAACATCATTGCAATAAACCGTCTAGAAATATCTCCGTACAATGCCACAGTGTGAGCACAAATCGGCCGATTTCAACCATTTTATTTTTTGATTTTTTTAATTCGGCTCAAGCTTTGTGGGTGCCTTCCTTAAGACCAAAAAAGCCATTTTGCATCATTGGTTCATCCATACAAGTCTTCATACAATTGTGGCAGCTGTTCATACAAAAACTAATCCACCTGTGTGGTTGATGCCTTCCTCACTCTTTACTAACAGTGGGTAATAAGATGGGTTTGAACACAAATTTCATCCTTTGTTTAAGATCCAAAATAAAGAGTTTATAAATATCACTTATTTGGCATTACTCGAGACAGGGTTGCCAGATCTTAAATTTTTTGGACTCATTGGAAAGGTCTTTTGATTAAATAACAAATAATGTACAGTGGGTGAAATTGGACCCAAAATCGGACCTGGTTCCCGTGTATGAAGACAAGTGTCTCTCATGTATAAAAATACGGGGAATCGATTGGTGATGGTTTTATCCACCGCACAAAACGGCAAAGGGTCCATTTACCACAATTAAAAAATTTCAACAATTTTTCTTTAAAATTGCTCTGTATTTAGATAGGAGGCTTTATGAGGCTATCCAAAATACACTTAACTTATGTGAAAATGTCCCAGGAATCCAGTAAAATAACCAGTTACACCACTAAAATCTTCTTCTCAGTAAAAATATTCTGTGTAAAATCGCATGCAAAAGCATGCACATCACCTTTGCTAGCAAAAGCATGTAATATTGTATGAGAAAACGTGTACACAAAAAGCATGTACCGAAGAAAAAAATTAGATTATGACTCTCGCCGGATGGATGTTATATTTGGGGTGAGCAGACCTGATTTTTTCTTCGGTAAATGCTTTTTGTATACACGTATTCTCATATAATATAACATGCTTTTGCTCAGAAAGGTGATGTGCATGCTTTTGCATGCAATTTTACCATCGGATTTTTTGCAGTGTAGGGCCCATTCAACCTCAATTCCGTTAAAAAAAGCTTTTTTGGACGTTTTCATATTTAAGGTCAGTTTCTAAACATCTGAAAATATTTTTATTGGAAATATCAGACAATTTTAGATAAGAATGACTATTTGCACTTGATAATTTATCACATTTATGTTGATTTAGAAATTTAACTGAAAAAAATGCATGATGGATCGGTTATGGGCAAATTTGTTTTGAATGTTATAAGCAATTCTCTACCAAAACCGGAAATGGATTTAATTTGTTTTTTTTTATTTGGCTCAAACTTTGTGGGGGCCTTCCATATGAACAAAGAAGCTTTTTTGTGTCATTGGTTCACCCATACAAGTCTCCATACAATTTTGGCTTCTGTCCATACAAAAATGGTACGTAAATATTCAAACAGCTGTAACTATTGAGTGAATTTTCTGATCAATTTAGTGTCTTCGGCAATGTTGTAGGTATTGTTGAGGACTATTGAGAAAAAATAGGTACACGGATTTTTCTTTTCTGATTTTCGAGATTTTTTGATATGTATTAGAAGACAAAACCTGCAACTTTTGAGCCATAGAATAACATGGTCAAAAAATCTGTCGCCGAGTTATGAATTTTTGAAAAAAATGTGATTTTTTGAAAAAATCGAAGTTTCATGCAAAAACAAATTTGACATCATTTTTTAACGCAAAATTGAATTTGCAATCGAAAAGTACTCTACAGATTTTTTGATTAAGGGCTCCGTTTTCAAGATATAGCCACCGAAAGTTCGATTTTAGCGAGATATTTGCAGATCTTCGATTTTTAAAAAAAGTGACCATGAGTAACCATTTCTAAAAATATTTTTTAAGTTTTAGAAAATTTGCTATAAAATTGTCTAAGAGACATTGAAGATTGGACCTCTGGTTGCTGAGATACAGCGGCTTAAAGAAAAAGAAACAGAAAAATTCTCACCTAAACAACCCACCATTTTCTAATGTCGATATCTCAGCAACTAATGGTCCGATTTTCTATGTTAAAACATGAAACATTCGATCTTTTCGAAAAAATTTTTTTAATCAAGACCAGCATTTTAAATTGCGTAATATTCAATGTTTGCCCATTAATCAAAATTTAAAAATGATGGTCAATGACCCTGAAGAAATATAAGCAACTGATTTTGATAGTAAGGACAATAGATAGAAGGCAAGACTTTTTCCAATAGGCGAGGTAATTAGTTTCAACATAAAACATTATGGTACACCAAGTTTTAGTAAATTTGAGCAATCTTTGCTTGTTAAAAACACTTTTTTAATTTTCTTAAGGCTGGTACAAATATTTTTAAAAGTTTTTGTCACCCCCCCCCCCCCCCTTCAAAATTGGCCCGAAAAATCAGGGGGCAAAAAAAATATTTTTACAATAAACTTCAAAATTTCAATGAAAATTCAAGTGTAACCAGCTGAAATCAAATTAAAATACATTCTCCTGCGTTTAACATCATTTTTAGCATGTTTGGGTTTATTAAAAAATCTTAAGATTTTTTGAAAATTTTCGATGCTAAATCTTTTTTTTCGATACAATTTTTGATTTTGTCAGATCTTAGATTTTTTGAAAACTAATGATTGCAAAACAACAGATCTAGTGTAAAATGCATTTTAAAACACTTTTTTCATTTAAATGTGAAGACTATGGCTAGTTATTTAAATTTTTATTTTTTTTTATTTTTTTGCCCCCCCCCCCCCCCCTTGACCTCGGCCAGGGCCGAGGGACAAAAACATTTTTAAATATTTGCATCGGCCTTCGGTCTTTGAAATTTCAATGTATTGAAGAAGTTTACATGCAAGAAATTTCTACAACTGTGGGAATCAATAAAAAAATATTTTAGATTTTATTTTTGACCAACCGAAAATAATTGATTTTTTATAAGTTAAAAATTCGAATTTCATTTCAGAAAGTAAAATTGAAAGTAAAGAAATTGTTTTTTCCTCAATAGATTAAGATCTCAAGTCAAAATATTGTTCTTGGCAATTTCAACTATTTACTCCCTCGATTAACCGAACCGAACCGAGCACGTACTTCCTTTGAAAATTGTTCAAATATTTAGCGGCAATGTTCTCAACAATCGTCTTTCTCTCTTTTTAAGTTCAAAGAAGAAGCAAAAAAACCTCGCTCAACCCCGGGCACGTCCTAAATTTCCGGCCCGAGCTGCGCTCACTTATTCCCGATGTCGTCGTTATTTCAAACAACCCCAAATAATGTGCAGCATTTTATGCTTTGCCGGGGTTTCCTCAAATGGGTATTTATGTGGAAGATGTCGGTCGGGGCAAGAGTACGGGACGAAAGTATGCCAAATACCTCGGAACGAGTCTTGCAAAAGTCCAAAATCGTCCGAAATTGCTAGACTTTGTCTGCCGTGGACTTTCCGGGGCCAGTGTGACCAACCGGAAATGGGCTGTGTGCAGAAAGGATGTTTTGAGCAGGAAATTTTGCTGCCGGTCTTTTTCGAGAAAAGATGCATTCTTGGGAGAGTTTTGGAAATTGCAAGCGATAGCGAGGAAATGGTGACAATTTGGAAGATTTGTGATGGCATCGGATTGTACGAAATTATGCAAACAATATAAAAGCTTACTTTCAAATGTTAATGTTTAATGTTTGATTATGCTTTTTGCTTTTTACTTTTTACTTTTTGCTTTTTGCTTTTTGCTTTTTGCTTTTTGCTTTTTGCTTTTTGCTTTTTGCTTTTTGCTTTTTGCTTTTTGCTTTTTGCTTTTTGCTTTTTGCTTTTTGCTTTTTGCTTTTTGCTTTTTGCTTTTTGCTTTTTGCTTTTTGCTTTTTGCTTTTTGCTTTTTGCTTTTTGCTTTTTGCTTTTTGCTTTTTGCTTTTTGCTTTTTGCTTTTTGCTTTTTGCTTTTTGCTTTTTGCTTTTTGCTTTTTGCTTTTTGCTTTTTGCTTTTTGCTTTTTGCTTTTTGCTTTTTGCTTTTTGCTTTTTGCTTTTTGCTTTTTGCTTTTTGCTTTTTGCTTTTTGCTTTTTGCTTTTTGCTTTTTGCTTTTTGCTTTTTGCTTTTTGCTTTTTGCTTTTTGCTTTTTGCTTTTTGCTTTTTGCTTTTTGCTTTTTGCTTTTTGCTTTTTGCTTTTTGCTTTTTGCTTTTTGCTTTTTGCTTTTTGCTTTTTGCTTTTTGCTTTTTGCTTTTTGCTTTTTGCTTTTTGCTTTTTGCTTTTTGCTTTTTGCTTTTTGCTTTTTGCTTTTTGCTTTTTGCTTTTTGCTTTTTGCTTTTTTTTATATTTTTTGCAATTTTTGCTTGTTCCATTAAAAATGTTTTGAAATGTTAAACAACTCGTTCTTTTTCTAGCTCTAAATTTCGTCTAGCTGCTACTTTTCCTCCTATTAAACTCCAAGGACGACGCAAAACTCGTTCACCCGGCGGCAACTGGAATGTCTGATATTCAATTTATGTTTCATGCAAATACCCCTCGATAGAAGCAGCAGCAGCATCGCCATCATCGTGCTCTCTTTCCTTGGAAAAGGCAAAAATTGGCCAACATCACCACTCCACCCACACTACGGTAACAAAAAACGACTAAATAATCCTTCGTTCCGAGAAGGGGCAACATCAAACGGCCATTTAAAATTCCTCTGCCTGTTCAATAAATTACTCAAACTTTGCGGCCAACAAGCGCATCGTAAATCAACTTTGAAAGCTTTTTTCCGCCGGGACTTTCGGGATGGGGATTGGGATGGGATGGTGGTGCAATTAAATATACAACACCAGACACCGGCGAAATAAAGCACTTTTGCTCATAAAGTTGCAGCATCAAGAAGAAAGTGAAACTCACCAGAAATTGAATTGCACAAATCAAGCAGGGGCTCTTTTTAAAGTGCTCTCGAGCTTTGGGAAAAAGCTTTTTGCAAGGACAAATGTGCTTTATTTGCGCAAAAATGTCACAACGAGTGAGGCTAGGGTAGTTTGCCAATTGGTGGACAGTTCTCAGGATCTCGCTGTCGGCTACGATGTACGGGAAAATAATCTACAATGGAGCTCTTTTTGCTGGCAGCACTGTCTTTGACCTTTGCGGTAGAAACTCATACGACGATAGAGATGCTTGACAGATAAACTTTGTTACGTAGAGAGTAACACTAGAGAAGTCACATGATGATGTTTTTCGAATGACGTAAAAGAAAAGTTCATCCCTACATTTTGTCTTCAACTTTTTACAAAATTAGAAATTTTTGGGGTGGAAAACGTGAAAAAACTATAAAAATCACAAAAATAAAAAAAAATACACTTCCATACTAAACGAGGCCTGATTGTGCCCAGGCACATATTATTTACATGCTCGATTGAGTTTCAGAGCAAGACTTAGCCCGAGAAACAATTCACATAATTGGATAGGTTGTCAGACAACTATTACCACGTAACTTTGGATTCTTCTGTCTAGAATCAATGCATGAAAGGGACAGAGAGATACTTGTAACTAGTTGATGTCATGTATTATAAATGATATGGGTAATTCTCTACCAACTCACACGAAATCGGAAAAAGTTGCCCCGACCCCTCTTCGATTTGCGTTAAACTTTGTCCTAAGGGGTAACTTTTGTCCCTGATCACGAAACCGAGGTCCGTTTTTTGATAACTCATGACGGAGGGGCGGTACGACCCCTTCCATTTTTGAACATGCGAAAAAAGAGGTGTTTTTCAACAATTTGCAGCCTGAAACGGTGATGAGATAGAAATGTGGTGTCAAAGGGACTTTTATGTAAAATTAGACGCCCAATTTGATGGCGTACTCAGAATTCCGAAAAAACGTATTTTTCATCGAAAAAAACACTAAAAAAGTTTTAAAAATTCTTCCTTTTTCCGTTACTCGACTGTAAAAATTTTTGGAACATGTCATTTTATGGGAAATTTAATGTACTTTTCGAATCTACATTGTCCCAGAAGGGTCATTTTTTCATTTAGAACAAAATTTTTCATTTTAAAATTTCGTGTTTTTTCTAACTTTGCAGGGTTATTTTTTAGAGTGTAACAATGTTCTAGGGGAAATATACCCATTTTAATCACACTAAGCCGTTCGACCAATTCTCATCACTTTTGCCGTTTCTGCTATTAAATCAACATTTTCAGATGTTTCAACAATGGAGAGTTGCTTGCTCACTTTTATTTGAGCTATTTATTACTTTGGAACAGTCAAAAACACTTTATATAAGCTGTAATTCATGATCAAAGTGCTGATAGGCCGATAATAGAAATAGGCTGAGAAAGGGTATAGTTCCCCTACAAAGTTGTAGAGCAGACAATTACAAAAATTTTCATTTATAGACATAAGGGGTTTGCTTATAAACATCACAAGTTATCGCGATTTTACGAACAAAAAGTTTTGAAAAAGTTACTTTTTGCGTTTCTCTTTGTTTCGTCGTCCGTGTCTGTCGCGGGTGACCATGAATGGCCATGATCGATGACGACCAACTTTTTCAAAACTTTTTTTCGTAAAATCGCGATAACTCGTGATGTTTATAAGCAAACCCCTTATGTCTATATATCAAAATTTTTGTAATTGTCTGCTCTACAACTTTGTAGAACATTGTTACACTCTAAAAAATAACCCTGCAAAGTTAGAAAAAACACGAAATTTTAAAATGAAAAATGTTGTTCTAAATCCTGCTGTTTATTCGACTGTATCAATAAATTTTTAGATTAGGTTTTGGCTTTCGGTCTGTTTGGGGAATCAAAACACTTGTATGTTCTCTTCGGGTCGAAACGTCGGATGAAGAGAACATACAAGTGTTTTGATTCCCCAAACAGACCGAAAGCCAAAACCTAACATAAAAAGTTGTTCTAAATGAAAAAAATGACCCTTCTGGGTCAATGTAGATTCGAAAAGAACATTAAATTTCCCATAAAATGACATGTTCCAAAAAATTTTACAGTCGAGTAACGGAAAAAGGAAGAATTTTTAAAACTTTTTTAGTGTTTTTTTCGATGAAAAATACGTTTTTTCGGAATTCTGAGTACGCCATCAAATTGAGCGTCTAATTTTACATAAAAGTCCTTTTGACACCAAATTTCTATCTCATCACCGTTTCAGGCTGCAAATTATTGAAAAACACCTCTTTTTTCGCATGTTCAAAAATGGAAGGGGTCGTACCGCCCCTCCGTCACGAGATATCAAAAAACGGACCTCGGATTCGTGATCAGGGACAAAAGTTACCCCTTAGGACAAAGTTTCACGCAAATCGAAGAGGGGTCGGGGCAACTGCTGTGTGAGTTGGCGGAGAATTACCCATATATATTTGATGAGTTAACTCTCTCTAAGAAAGCTTGAATAGGATAAGCAGAATCTAATCTTCTGGAAATTTTATTAAAAGATAAGAAAAAAGTGTTACTAGAATTCAATTTCAATTCGGTTTTATTGGTGAATAATCAAGATACAATAAGTGCTTTTGAGGTTCATAACAGAGTTTTAGAGATCCTTTCAGAGTAAGAAAAAATTAAAAAAAAAAACTTACTAAGATTGCAAGGGAAAGGGGATAGAAATAGAGAAAGCTTAGAACTAGATCACAGATTTTTATCCTTTATAGATGTGCTTAATCATCAGCTCCCCAAGGGCCAGGAAGTGCTCCGCCTTGTTACGGCAAGTCTGAAACCGAGTCATCATCTCCCTCCCCTGCGAGAGCAAAGAACTCTGGCAGGGTAAAGAGACCTTCCCCGGTAACTTCTTGCTGGGCCGTATTGCCACTACCAGCAGCGACCACGCTGGCGAACGATCGCTGAGTTGTCCACTGGAACTGTACGATGACCAGCTGCCGGCACGGTTACGCTCGTACTTCGCTTCGCGACATGTTATCCTAGGCCTTTATAAGCCATTTTTGTGTATATGAAGCCAATTGTACTCGAAAACAACATTTGAGAAGGGTGTAAGTTATTTGAATATTTTTGTATTTTGCAATTTAAAAAATAATGTATCTCGAAGCTGTTGCATCGTATCAAAAAGTGGTCAAAGACAAACTTGTAGGAAATTGGACGGGCTTTCTTATAAAATTACACTGAAACAAGAATACACGCCACTTCTATGAGATTTTTCGATTTTTAAGTTTAAAAGTCAAATTTCAGGGTGATGTCACGATTTTTCTTCCATCAAACTTTTTGAGGAAATAGCCTAAGCTGTTACAAAAAGACATACGAAAAATGTAGGATGGTATGTCTATCCTGAAAAAAAAAAACAAAAAACATTTACTAAAACTGTTTTTTTTTTTTTTTTGAAAAGTAGTCTAAACGTCAAACTTTTTAAAAACCGATAAAGGAATCGATTTTCCAGACAATTTAACATAAAAGTCTCCGTATTGACCATTGTCCTATGTTCAATCCTTGGGAAGATACAGCGGTTTTAAAAATAAAAATGTCGAAAAAATAGGTTTTTTGATGGTTTTTGGCAATTTCTGTATGACAGACTTGGTTTTTCAGTCTCGTAAATATTTTTACCGGAAAGCTCCTGCACTTTTCGTGAGTCTTTTTGTAACACTTTAGGCTATTTCCTCAAAAATTTTGAAGGAAAAAAATCGTGACATCACCCTGAAATTTAACTTTTAAGCTTTAAAATTGAAAAATCCCATAGAAGCGGTGTGTATTTTTGATTCAGTGTATTTTTTTCAGAAAGCCCGTCCAATTTCCTACAAGTTTGTATTTGACCACTTTTTGATACGATGCAACGGCTTCGAGATACAGTATTTTTAAAATTTCAAAACACAAAAGTATTTAAATAACTAACGCCCTTCTCAAATCATATTTTCGAGTACTATTGGCTCCATATACACAAAAATGGCTTAAAGAAGCCTAGGGTAACATGTCTACAAAGTTTCATTGAAATCGGAGAGGGTCGGGTACAAAAGTTCAAGAAAAAATCTTGATTTGAGCTGGAATTACTCTTTATTTATTATCATGACCTAATTTCAACATTGTTTTGACTACGATTTTATATTTTCAATAAAAGTTGTCTTTTTTTAACCGTCTAATTATTATTATTATTTCAATTTGATGCTTGAGAAAACCAATATTTTTATGTGTCGTTTAACTTTTGGCAAACTTATAGTATTTGTATTCTTCTTTCTCCAATATTTTTATCAAGGCTTGAAATCTGGTTATTTATTGCCCTTCGCTTCCTAAAACCCAACCAGAGCCGAGAGCCTATTACTTGAAATGATATTTGGGAAAGAGATTTTATTACAAAAAATAATTAATCACTCAACTGAAGGTCTGACTATAAAACATTCAAACATCCTCAGCAGAAATTATTAAATTTCAGGAATTAAAACATGTTAAAAAAAATTCAAAACTTCTTTCAAATCCAAATTTTGAATGTGTTTGAATTATTTTTAAATTTAGTTTCTTGCAATTTTAAATAAGTCTGAAATTGTGTACATACCTTTCCTATGACCAAATAAGTCATCCTATCGTCCAAGCAAATCTCTGACTAATACAAAAATACTATGAAATTATTAGAAAAACTGTATCATGTAAAAGGACTTTCTGATCGATTGGTGTCTTCAGCAAAGTTATTGTTTGAAAATCATTAGTTTTGGGAATGTTTAAGGTTCCTAATGGTCAAAATTTGACTGACACACTTATGATTTTTTGAAAATGTGTGATTTTTATAGAAAAACAATTAATTTTTTAAATTTCCAAAAAATGTCTCGAAATTTTGAAAATCATTTTAGGTTGTAACACATAAATTAAAATCTAAAAATATTTTGATAAAATGAAAATATTGTTTTTCATTTGATTTTTTTTTTTGCCTACAGAAGAAAGAAGATCAGAAAATTTAAACTAAAATTGCCTTACAAATAAAGGACAACTGGTGGCAGTGCGTGGCCGAATGGTTACGCTGTCCGCTTTGTAAGCGGATGATACTGGGTTCGATTCCCATCTGCTGCAACCTTCCATCGGAAGAGGAAGTAAAATGTTGGTCCCGGTCTTGGTTGTTAGGCCGTTAAGTCATTCCAGCTGTAGGAGTCGTTTCCATGCCAAAGTACAAACAACACACCAAACCAAGCCTACTCCGGTGGAATCGCTGGCGGCGGTTGGACTCACAATCCAAAGGTCGTCAGTTCAAACACTGGGGTGGAAGGTTCCTTGGAGTAAAAGAGGTTTGGGTGCTCTCCCCATTCAAGCCTTCGGACTCCTAGGTTCGAGCAGTAACTTGCAATAGAGACCACAAAAGACCCAAGGATCGTTAATGTGGATGGTTTGATTATTTTGATTGGTTGCGGAAATAAAAGCGATTTAACAAACTGCTATAACAAAAATAATAAATTGAAGATTAATTACCTCAAGATAGCTCCGAAAAAGATCATTTAGTCACCTAAAACATATCCAAAACAAAAAACTGCAAATTTTATTTGAAGTTTATGTCCCTGACAAAAGTCTAAGAGGGGGGATGGGCAAAAGAGAAGTTCAATAAATAAAAATTACGAGCTATGTTTTTAACTTGGTTAAAACATTTCAATGAAAAATTGTTTCAAAATGCATTATACACCTGTACAATTGTTTTGCAATTATTAGTTTTTAAAATGTCTTTTTTTTTCAAGAAAACAGTTGCAATGCTGTACACCGGAACTTCATTGAAAAATCACAAAATTCTTAAACGAACCCAAACATGCTAGTTAACATTACCAAAGTGGAAAATGCATTTAGATTGTTTTCAGTTAGTGCGTCCATCCCGGGAATTCCCGGGACAAAAATCCCGGGATTTTTCCTAAACCGGGAATTCCCGAATCCCGGGATTTTCTATAATTTGTCCCGGGAATTTCCGAAATTGAAAAAAAAAATCATATTTTGGTCTGGAAATTCAGATTTGGTTGTAAAAATAGTAGAACAATAAAATGAATTAAAATTTGTATTCAGCAAATCTAAGCATTAAATTGGCATTTAAGGAAAAAATATTATAATTTGAATTACCAGGTCCGCAAAATGCCTAGTGCTTTAATTTTTTTTCTCTATTATTTTATTTTTTTGAAAAACTGGATATATTTACGTATATTTTCGATTTTAAATTAAAAAAAAACAATCTCATATCAAATTATTTATAATCAAACACCGGCATCTAGGGCAAATACGTACAAATGCAACGAATAAATACAGCTATTAAAGCAAAAAATATTTGCATGACGTTTTGGATTACTTCGGTTGAAACAGTAACAGAACAAAACAATTTGTACTTCCAAATGTATTGCTCTAAAATCTCCTGTACCTATTTAGACTGTAATTCTGATTTTCCCTCGGTTGGCGGTAGTAACTTGAAGATAATTTGTAAAATATGTTTTATATAAAACAATGAATTCAAAACTTATTTAAAATTTTACAATGACTGGTATCATTTTATTTATTGTCGTTGTTTGTTTTCTAGCTGTTTTAGTCATGTCATATAAAATATATATAAAAGAAAAAAAATATGAAAGAATTCCAAAGTTTTTTTTGAATAGGTCCTGTAAACATATGGAAAACAAAAGCTTATTGGATCTTTAAAAAAAAAAAACTCAAGAATTATGTAATTTGATTCGCAAATAAAAAAATGATTAATCATACTGGAATTAAAAATAGTAGTTGATATAAAATCGTAAACACCACAAAGACAAAAAAAAATCTTTTAGGCTATTTTAAAACTGTCGTCTTTGTTTAGATTGAAGTGAGGATTATAACCATTTGATATTATTAAGCTAATTCAATGATTTTAAGCTTGAAATCATAACAAATATAATGAAACATAGATTTTATTACTGATTCAAAAATTTCCCGGGATCCCGGGAATTCCCGGGATTCCAAATATATTTTTCCCGTTTCCCGGGAAATTCAAAACCCGGGAAAATTGGACGCCCTATTTTCAGTTGATTAGATTTCTATTTGGATAACATTTTTGAAGTTTTTTTTGAAAAAAATAATGTTTTCCCCCTGTTTATTGGACCAATTAGAGAGGCGATAACATTTAAAAAAAAATGTTTGCATCGGCCTTATTTTGAACATTTATTTATTTGTGAAACAAAAAATTTAAAAAGATTTTTTAAAGTGAAACTGTTTTTCTGAATACAGATTTTTTAAATAATTTTATTACATTTTTGTATATGCCACCCTCAAAATTATATGGAGATTTATATGCACGAATGGACGATACAAAATTACTTATTTTGAATGTATGTGCAGAGTATAAAAAAATTAAAACAAATCATTGTTCGAAGTCAGAGATATTTCCTCAGCACAAAGAAAAATTCAATACATTTTAAAAAATATTTTTGTTCGGTTTGGAAAACCTGAACTGTTTTAATTTGTGTTGCTTTTATTTCAATAAGTTTTCGTTTACAACGGTTTTTTTTTTCAAAAAAAAAACATTTTTTTCATAAAATTGCATCTATTGTACGGCTCAATCAACGTTCGGAGCACTTTTTTTTTGGTTTTCTAACATTGATAATCGAATCAATAGTTTCAGAGACGTTAAGACATTGTAGACATTGAGAAACACTATTTTTAAGGCAATTAATCATATTTTTTATGTCTGTTAAGCGTTTTAACACAAAGTTCAAGGGCGTAACAGCTCCGAAGTATTGATCAAAAACTTCTCCGATGTGGCCACAAAGTTTAAATTGCAATCGAAACTTTTTCATTCTGCTTGAAAAGAAAAAAACTCTATTCCAGGTTACTGGAATCGTTACTTTTCCAAAGAAATTCACCCTGAACTATTTCAACCATGTTCGAAAAGGACAACTCAGGCTGGAGCGAAACTTTTTCTTACTTGGAATGCTTCCCCTAGCATGCATGCAAAACAGGTCCATCCTCTCGGAAGTGCACTTTGGTGAACGTGTGTGTGTGTGTTCAAAACTGAAACACTTTGCACTATCACTTCCGGTCGGAGTAGCACCGAGCAAACTAACCGTGAACGATGTGCAACAAGTTCAAGGAATGGGGGAAGATGCATGGTGGCTCAACAGTTTCAGCTTTATTTCCCCAGAGAAATTTATCTTAGCATCACTTTTATGGCATTTTGACAGTTTTGGAACCACTTTTGAATTAGTTTTTTTTTTAGGGAAATTCTATGCAAAGTTTTAACTAAATAATGGCTGACTTCCTTCAACGCTCAGGATTAAAAGCAATTTGTAAATTTTCGATCTCCAGCCACGATAAACAACACTAAACGGGATGTAACGAAGGAAATCGATTCGCATTCCTCACGTCCGACGTGGCTCGTTTATCTTTATTTATGATATTAATTTCACATTTCGCTAATGGTCCACCAGTTTTCCGCAGACTCCTCCAGATCCTCTCCAGCTTCCTTGTCAGACATCCTTTACAATCCTGCCAGCAACCTTGGAATAAAAGCATTTTTCCCAGACATCGGCATTCAACGTCGTTTTTTTTTGTTATTTTCCTCACTGAAGAAGAAAAATCGCGATTTTCTACCCGGTTACGGAAGTGAGCTTTTATTCCACTTTTCCAGGAAATTGTGCTACTTGCCGTTCGTTACCTGGGCGCTGCTGATGCTTCTGGTTTTATATTGAACGTTACAAACAGTGACTTCCTTCCCTGGAGACTGGTGAGGTGAGGAGTGGTGGAGTTCCGGACTATCAGCCCAGGGTAAGACCATTATCTCCCGAGAGGACACTCGATGATTGTGTGGCATAGTTTTTTTTTGTTCGCACTTTGGAATCATCGAGGACACACTCTATAGATCTCGGGAGCATCGTTACATAAGAAAACACTACGGCACGAGTTGGTGCTCGAAAGTCAAGCACGATGTGACACATATTGGTTGGCACAGGGAACTGCATTTAAGGATTACAATTTGAAGTGAAGTTGTTCGATCGTGTGTGAAATTGATTATTTAGTTTTAAATTGTGGTCAAATTTATTATTAAAAAAATTAAAATAATTTTATAATTTCATTTTCAGAACTGGAATAAATGAATGATAATACGCATTACCTTTCCCTTTTTCAATTATTTTAGATATAATACCTTAGACATCGAAATACATCTATCAAAAAACAATTTGATGCAGTTGGGTTGAGTTTTGTTCAATTTGAAATCAACCATTTTCATCGGCTACAGGTTTAGTTAATATTATAATTACCTTGAGTATTATATACTGCATTTATTGTAAGATGTTTATTACATTCAACTACCAAAGGGTTATAGCTGAAATATGTTGCTTCGTTTTGAAAAAGACAGATTTGTCTCTTTATTTTTTGGTCAATCATTTTTCAGTGAAAAACTAGAGTTGGACTAAATTTGGCCAAGAGTTGTTTTATGTGATTTTTTTTAACCATAAACACTTTTTTTTAAACAAAAATAACACAGTCACATATTTTTTCCCTTGCTGATCCATACCTTAAAAGATTTCATTTTTGTCCCCTAAAACCCGGGTGCTGAATAGTGGTAAAACGGCCTCAATTTTGAACTGTCAAAGTGGAACCAAATCACTGTTCGCCCAAAGAAGAGAGATTGTGATCGATAAGGCCGATGCAAATATTTAAAAAAGTTTTTGTCCCTCGGCCCTGGCCGAGGTCAAGGGGGGGGCAAAAAAATAAAAAAATATAATAATTTAAATAACAAGCCACAGTCTTCACATTTAAATGAAAAAAGTGTTTTAAAATGCATTTTACACTAGTTCAGTTGTTTTGCAATCATTAGTTTTCAAAAAATCTATGATCTGACAAAAACAAAAATTGTATCGAAAAAAAAGATTTTGCATCGAAAATTTTCAAATAATCTTAAGATTTTTTAAGAGACCCAAACTTGCTAAAAATGATTTTAAACGCAGGAGAATGTATTTTAATTTGATTTCAGTTGGTTGCACTTGAATTTTCATTGAAATTTTGAAGTTTATTGTAAAAATATTTTTTTTGCCCCCTGATTTTTCGGGCCAATTTTGAAGGGGGGGGGGGGGTGACAAAAACTTTTAAAAATATTTGTACCAGCCTAATTAGAAAATTGTTTTTTTTTTGCAAGAATGATGTTAATGGAACGATGCGGTTGTATCCATCCAGAAGCTGTCTCTATTGTTTGATTCCGTTCGAAAACCTGGTTTGGTGAAAATCCTTTCTGTTTGCTGGATCAGCTTCACTAGAATTAGCGATGTTTTTTCGCTGGATCAGGAAGAGCTACAGGATTCCAAAATCAGCCAGAGAATTTATCAGCGACATTCTAGCCGCCGTTCTTCGTCACTCGTAGATAGGAAAAATCTCTTCAGACCGATCGAAACGCGACAATTTTCCAGCAAAAATGTCAAAAAATAGACAAAATAAAACACATGCTACTGATTATAAAACAGCTCATTTACCAGTAATAAAAAAGTCATGCTTGTGCTTGAACATCCTCCTACTTTGTAGATGTAAACAAAGTGGGATCATTCGATAATTACGTTACGCATTCTCTCTATTCATCACCCAGGTCATAAGGAAGTCACCAACAAAGTTTCAGGCTAATAAAATTGTCTGTTTCATAGAAAATTGCTCTTAATTTCAACGATATAGGATTTATAAATATTATAGACATTTAGCATTTCCCCACAAAGCAGAACGATTCCCAAAAAAGCTGTCCCCTTTTTCTGGGGTAGCATTAGACAGGGGATTAGTTTTGCTTCTAGATAAAAATGTTTGAAGTTTCAGAAATTTAGCTAAATATTTAAAAATGTCATATCTGGAGTTTTTTTTTAAATGGTCCAATAAACCAAATTTTCAGTTTTTGCTTTTTGGGTGTTTTTAGAATCGCCTTGAGTCAAGGGTATTGAAAAACACCCAAAAAGCAAAAACTGAAAACTGAAAACTCCAGATATCAAAGTGCTGTTTTATTGTTATCAAATTTGCAGGACAATTTTAAAGAAAATATCGAAAAACAGGGTAGTTTCATTAACAGCAGACCGAGATACGATTTGAATTTAGAATCTAAGCGCCTCGGCACCTCGAGCGCAAAACTGGGAATTTTGATTTTGACTTTGACTTTGACTTTGACTTTGACTTTGACTTTGACTTTGACTTTGACTTTGACTTTGACTTTGACTTTGACTTTGACTTTGACTTTGACTTTGACTTTGACTTTGACTTTGACTTTGACTTTGACTTTGACTTTGATTTCAAGCCTTCGGACACTTAGTTTCAAGTAGAAATCTGGCAATCGAGAATGCCAAGGCATTGCTGTCGTGCGAATAATTTGATTATTGATTCATAAGGCTGTTGCAAATATTTTTTGAAGTTTATGTCCATCGCCTCTGACCAAAGGGAGCAAAAAAATAAAAAAGTTTTAAAATTGAATTTACGAGCCATGATTTTTAGATTTAAATGCAAAAAGTGTTTTAAAATGCATTATACACCTGTCCAGTTGTTTTTCAATCAGAGCAACTCTCTACGAAATCGGCCGATATCGACCATTTTTAGTTTTTGTATTTTTGTATTTGACTCAAACTTTGTGGGGGCCTTCCCAATGACCAAATAAGCTATTTTGTGTCATTGGTTCACCCATACAAGTCTCCATACAATTTTGGCAGCTGTCCATACAAAAATGGTGTGTAAATATTCAAACAGCTGTAACTTTGGAGTGAATTTTCTGATCAATTTGGTGTCTTGGGCAAAGTTGTAGGTATTGTTGAGGACTTTTGAGAAAAAAATAGGTACACGGAAAAAAAATTGCAGATTTTTTTATGAACATTTTTTTAACTAAAACTCAATTTCCCAAAATACGTATTTTTTGATTTTCGAGATTTTTTGATATGTTTTAGAGGACAAAAATCCGCAACTTTTGAGCCATAGAGAAACATGGTCAAACAATCTGCCGCCGAGTTATAAATTTTTGAAAAAATAGTGATTTTTGGAAAAAATCGAAGTTTCATGCAAAAACAAGTTTGACATTACTTTTTAATGCAAAATCGAATTTGCAATCGAAAAATACTTTACAGATTTTTTGATAAAGGGCTCCGTTTTCAAAATATAGCCACCGAAAGTTTGATTTTAGCGAAATATTTGCAATTTTTAAATTTTTAAAAATAGTGACCATAAGTGACCATTTCTAAAAATATTTTTTTTGAAAAGTTCAGAAAATTTGCTATAAAATTGTCTAAGGGACATTGAGTAGTGCGGTGCCTGTGTGGACGCCCAGTCCTGTTTTTTCGTGTTATTTTCCGTCTCTTTTATGTCGCTGTTCGAGTGCATGGGATTGGTCATTATAATTAAATAATGGCATCAGTAGTGCGGTGCCTGTGTGGACGCGCAGTCCTGTTTTTTCGTGTTATTTTCCGTCTCTTTTGTGTCGCTGTTCGAGTGCATGGGGTGATTGGTCATTATAATTAAATAATGGCATCAGTAGTGCGGTGCCTGTGTGGACGCTCAGTCCTGTTTTTTCGTGTTATTTTCCGTCTCTTTTGTGTCGCTATTTGTGTACATGGGGTGATTGGATTTCTTCTGATGCGTGTTGTTTTCATCTCTTTTGTGTCGCTGTTTGTGTGCATGGGGTGATTGGTCTTCTTCTTCTTCTTTTTTCTTTATTTTTAGTTCGCGCGTTCGTTGGCCAATGAGTTTATTTTTGTTCTCTTTACATAGTTTTCGATAGAAACGATCCGAATTCTTTTTTTTTTCGTGACAAGCAAGTCGTATTGCTGGATTAAGTCCTTTCTATATCATCGATGATCGGAAGGCACGCCGACGAATATGTTTTAAGGTTTATGATATAAAATCATTTTAATGAATAAAGCCCTTCTTACATCACCGTTGATCGGAAGGCACGCCGACGAAGAATTTCTGGAGGATCGCGGTCGAATTAATACTATATTTAAAATTTTAGATAGCTATCTTTCGGATTCGATTGTGAGTAGCGGGACTTCGCGGTTACTATGCAACGTATTTTTTGGAGTCTTTTTATATTTTAAATTTATAAGTCCTTCTTTTATCATCGTTGATAGGAAGGCACGCCGCCGGTTAAGTTCGTTTAAGTTATTGTTTTAATTTCATTACAATCGGTTACGTGGTGTCCTGTTTTCTTTTCGTTTATATTCGTTGATCGTAATAATTTATTCCAACTGGCAGCTTTAGTATTAACTCATCTACTATTTTTGACATTTGCTCGCGTTATCTTAATTGTACCAACAGTAAAAATATACTGATAAGTCCAGCCCATAGCACTACCGCTCGGTTGGCACGCGTTCGATTAAAACAAACTTTTTAAATAATCAATTATTTATCTTTCCGCAGCCGGCTGCCTAAGATTTAAAATTTCAACCGATAAACAAAATGCTCATGGTCACATCACTGCCACTCGTGAATCCTGACCTCATACCCATCTACTAACCCCCTCAAAACTCATGTGATACTTTGTCGGAGAAGCAGTCGATTGGGCGGTCTCTATCACTCAAGTATCGGACTAACATTCCCATCCACTTCCCCGTGACCCTACCACTGGTCGTGGCCGGCGCCGGTATTGATCAGCATGATAGGGGCCTTTGAGAAGTTGCGAAGCGAGGAAAGATAGCACCCACTTATCTTCCACGGCTCGTGGATGTAACTTCTGGAGGTCCTGGTCAATAACGGAGTAGCAACTGCGGGTGGGCACCTATGCTTATGCTTATGCTTATGCTTATAAAATTGTCTAAGGGACATTGGAGATTGGACCTCTGGTTGCTGAGATACAGCGGCTTAAAGAAAAACTAACTTAATCCACCTATGTGAATGATGCCTTCCTCACTTTTTACCAACAATGGGTAATATGAGTGGTTTGGACACATATTTCAGCAATTTTTTTTAGATCCTGAAAAATAAGTTCACAGATATAACTTAAGTGGTCATAACTCGAGACAGGGTTGCCAGATCTTCAATGTTGTGAACTCGTTGGAAAGGCCTCTCGATTACCTAACCAACGATGGGTCGGATGATGGATCCGGACATCGTTTACATGCATTTAAGTGAGATCCGGCTTCAAAAAAGTACATAAATATCACTTAAGTGATCATAACTCGAGACAGGGTTGCCAGATCTTCAATGTTGTGAACTCGTTGGAAAGGCCTCTCGATTACCTAACCAACGATGGGTCGGATGATGGATCCGGACATCGTTTACATGCATTTAAGTGAGATCCGGCTTCAAAAAAGTACATAAATATCACTTAAGTGATCATAACTCAAGACAGGGTTGCCAGATCTTCAATGTTGTGGACTCGTTGGGAAGGTGTCTTGATTACCTTACCAACAATGGGTTGGATGATGGATCCCGACATCGTTTACATGCATTTAAGTGAGATCCGGCTTCAAAAAAGTACATAAATATCACTTAAGTGGTCATAACTCGAGACAGGGTTGCCAAATCTTCAATGTTGTGGACTCGTTGGAAAGGTTTCTTGATTACCTAACCAACGATGGGTCGGATGATGGATCCGGACATCGTTTACATGCATTTAAGTGAGATCCGGCTTCAAAAAAGTACATAAATATCACTTAAGTGATCATAACTCGAGACAGGGTTGCCAGATCTTCAATGTTGTGAACTCGTTGGAAAGGCCTCTCGATTACCTAACCAAAGATGGGTCGGATGATGGATCCGGACATCGTTTACATGCATTTAAGTGAGATCTGGCTTCATAAAAGTACATAAATATCACTTAAGTGATCATAACTCGAGACAGGGTTGCCAGATCTTCAATGTTGTGAACTCGTTGGAAAGGCCTCTCGATTACCTAACCAACGATGGGTCGGATGATGGATCCGGACATCGTTTACATGCATTTAAGTGAGATCCGGCTTCAAAAAAGTACATAAATATCACTTAAGTGATCATAACTCGAGACAGGGTTGCCAGATCTTCAATGTTGTGAACTCGTTGGAAAGGCCTCTCGATTACCTAACCAAAGATGGGTCGGATGATGGATCCGGACATCGTTTACATGCATTTAAGTGAGATCTGGCTTCATAAAAGTACATAAATATCACTTAAGTGATCATAACTCGAGACAGGGTTGCCAGATCTTCAATGTTGTGAACTCGTTGGAAAGGCCTCTCGATTACCTAACCAACGATGGGTCGGATGATGGATCCGGACATCGTTTACATGCATTTAAGTGAGATCCGGCTTCAAAAAAGTACATAAATATCACTTAAGTGATCATAACTCGAGACAGGGTTGCCAGATCTTCAATGTTGTGAACTCGTTGGAAAGGCCTCTCGATTACCTAACCAACGACGGGTCGGATGATGGATCCGGACATCGTTTACATGCATTTAAGTGAGATCCGGCTTCAAAAAAGTACATAAATATCACTTAAGTGATCATAACTCAAGACAGGGTTGCCAGATCTTCAATGTTGTGGACTCGTTGGGAAGGTGTCTTGATTACCTTACCAACAATGGGTTGGATGATGGATCCCGACATCGTTTACATGCATTTAAGTGAGATCTGGCTTCATAAAAGTACATAAATATCACTTAAGTGATCATAACTCGAGACAGGGTTGCCAGATCTTCAATGTTGTGAACTCGTTGGAAAGGCCTCTCGATTACCTAACCAACGATGGGTCGGATGATGGATCCGGACATCGTTTACATGCATTTAAGTGAGATCCGGCTTCAAAAAAGTACATAAATATCACTTAAGTGATCATAACTCGAGACAGGGTTGCCAGATCTTCAATGTTGTGAACTCGTTGGAAAGGCCTCTCGATTACCTAACCAACGACGGGTCGGATGATGGATCCGGACATCGTTTACATGCATTTAAGTGAGATCCGGCTTCAAAAAAGTACATAAATATCACTTAAGTGATCATAACTCAAGAAAGGGTTGCCAGATCTTCAATGTTGTGGACTCGTTGGGAAGGTGTCTTGATTACCTTACCAACAATGGGTTGGATGATGGATCCCGACATCGTTTACATGCATTTAAGTGAGATCCGGCTTCAAAAAAGTACATAAATATCACTTAAGTGGTCATAACTCGAGACAGGGTTGCCAAATCTTCAATGTTGTGGACTCGTTGGAAAGGTTTCTTGATTACCTAACCAACGATGGGTCGGATGATGGATCCGGACATCGTTTACATGCATTTAAGTGAGATCCGGCTTCAAAAAAGTACATAAATATCACTTAAGTGATCATAACTCGAGACAGGGTTGCCAGATCTTCAATGTTGTGAACTCGTTGGAAAGGCCTCTCGATTACCTAACCAACGATGGGTCGGATGATGGATCCGGACATCGTTTACATGCATTTAAGTGAGATCCGGCTTCAAAAAAGTACATAAATATCACTTAAGTGATCATAACTCGAGACAGGGTTGCCAGATCTTCAATGTTGTGAACTCGTTGGAAAGGCCTCTCGATTACCTAACCAACGATGAGTCGGATGATGGATCCGGACATCGTTTACATGCATTTAAGTGAGATCCGGCTTCAAAAAAGTACATAAATATCACTTAAGTGATCATAACTCAAGACAGGGTTGCCAGATCTTCAATGTTGTGGACTCGTTGGGAAGGTGTCTTGATTACCTTACCAACAATGGGTTGGATGATGGATCCCGACATCGTTTACATGCATTTAAATGAGATCCGGCTTCAAAAAAGTACATAAATATCACTTAAGTGGTCATAACTCGAGACAGGGTTGCCAAATCTTCAATGTTGTGGACTCGTTGGAAAGGTTTCTTGATTACCTAACCAACGATGGGTCGGATGATGGATCCGGACATCGTTTACATGCATTTAAGTGAGATCCGGCTTCAAAAAAGTACATAAATATCACTTAAGTGATCATAACTCGAGACAGGGTTGCCAGATCTTCAATGTTGTGAACTCGTTGGAAAGGCCTCTCGATTACCTAACCAACGATGGGTCGGATGATGGATCCGGACATCGTTTACATGCATTTAAGTGAGATCCGGCTTCAAAAAAGTACATAAATATCACTTAAGTGATCATAACTCGAGACAGGGTTGCCAGATCTTCAATGTTGTGAACTCGTTGGAAAGGCCTCTCGATTACCTAACCAACGATGGGTCGGATGATGGATCCGGACATCGTTTACATGCATTTAAGTGAGATCCGGCTTCAAAAAAGTACATAAATATCACTTAAGTGATCATAACTCAAGACAGGGTTGCCAGATCTTCAATGTTGTGGACTCGTTGGGAAGGTGTCTTGATTACCTTACCAACAATGGGTTGGATGATGGATCCCGACATCGTTTACATGCATTTAAGTGAGATCCGGCTTCAAAAAAGTACATAAATATCACTTAAGTGGTCATAACTCGAGACAGGGTTGCCAAATCTTCAATGTTGTGGACTCGTTGGAAAGGTTTCTTGATTACCTAACCATCGATGGGTCGGATGATGGATCCGGACATCGTTTACATGCATTTAAGTGAGATCCGGTTTCAAAAAAGTACATAAATATCACTAAAGTGATCATAACTCGAGACAGGGTTGCCAGATCTTCAATGTTGTGAACTCGTTGGAAAGGCCTCTCGATTACCTAACCAACGATGGGTCGGATGATGGATCCGGACATCGTTTACATGCATATAAATGAGATCCGGATATATGTGAAATCACATTTTTATACATAACTTTTGAACTAGTTATCTAAACTTCAAACAATTCAATAGCGATGTATGGGACCATGAACCAAGTCGAATGCAACCGGTTTGATCAAAATCGGTTCAGCCAGTGCTGAGAAAACTCAGTGAGAATTTTGGTCACATACATACATACACACACACATACACACACACATACACACACACATACACACACACAGACATTTGTTCAGTTTTCGATTCTGAGTCGATATGTATACATGAAGGTGGGTCTTTGAGCTTTTAATAAAAAGTTCATTTTTAGAGCAGGATTATAGCCTTACCTCAGTGAGGAAGGCAAAAGAAACACGAAAATTGAAGTTTTCTAAGTCTCACCCAAACAGCCCACCATTTTCTAATGACGATATCTCAGCAATTAATGGTCCGATTTTCAATGTATGTAAAAAAAGTATTTACACCCCTTGGGCTCTATACACATTTTGTGATGAAACATGTAACAATTAAAAGTTTGACAGAAACCTAGTACTACGTTTTGTTCAGAAACTCATGCCAAACATTTTGCTACAAAAAGCTCATGAAAAGATGATTTCTATAAAAAGTTATATAACAAATACTATTACAAAAATAAAAAAGGTGCAAAAAAAGTTTGTACACCTTTCGAAAAATTAACATATATAAAGTTATTTGTTGACAAATCACCATAAATCCAGTGCCCCCAACTCCAAATAGGCTTCCTTGACTGATTAAAAAAATAATTTGGATTAAATATAAATTTTACTAACTACTTATTATAAAAGTTTATATAACTCTGGAAATTCTTTATAAAACTTTTCTAAACTTAATTTTGCAAACTTTCAATTTAACTAAGTGTCAATATATTACCATAGAATTGCTAAATAAACATTTTGGAGTAGGAATAACACCGTTTTGGGGGTCTTTGTATCGCTAGAATAGATTTTTCGTTGGAATTTCGTACCAACCCGGAATTACGTCGTCGGAAAATCCGCCGGCATCCGAACCGGTCCACGATTCACAAGTCAACCTATGTGGCATCGGAAAGGGCATAAAATTTCCACTCTTTTGATACCCATACATCCAGGTTTTCTATAAAACCCACGTTGTTAAATACCAAAACAAAAATTACGAAATTCCATACATTTTTGGCAGGTTGCTCAAACGAAACCATAACAACGTTTTTGCCTAGGTATTTAAAAACGTGGATTTTTCAGAAAACCTGGATGTATGGGTATCAAAAGATCGGAAATTTTATGCCCTTTCCGATGCCACATAGGTTGACTTGTGAATCGTGGACCGGTTCGGATGCAGGCGGATTTTCCGACGGCGTTATTCCGGGTTGGTACGAAATTCCAACGAAAAATCTATTCTAGCAATACAAAGACCCCCAAAACGGTGTTATTCCTACTCCAAAATGTTTATTTAGCAATTCTATGGTAATATATTAACATTTAGTTAAATTGAATGTTTGCAAAATTTAGTTTAGATAAGTTTTATAAACAATTTCCAGAGTTATATAAACTTTTATACTAAGTAGTTAGTAAACTTTATATTCAATCCAAATTATTTTTTTAATCAGTCAAAGATGCCTATTTGGAGTTGAGAGACTGGATTTATGGGGATTTGTCAACAAATAACATTATTTATGTTAATTTTTCGAATGGTGTACAAACTTTTTTTGCATCTTTTTTATTTTTGTAATAGTATTTGTTATATAACTTTTTATAGAAAATATCTTTTCATGAGCTTTTTGTAGCAAAATGTTCGGCATGAGTTTCTGAAAAAAACGTAGTACTAGGTTTCTGTCAAACTTTAAGTTGTTTACATGTTTCATCACAAAATGTGCAAAGTGCCCAAGGGGTGTAAATACTTTTTTTACATACTGTACATAAAACATTCGTAAAATTTTCCGATCTTTTCGAAAAAAATGTTTTGATTTTTAAATCAAGACTAGCATTTTAAATGGGCGTAATATTCAATGTTTGGCCCTTTTAAAATGTTAGTCTTGATTTAAAAATTTTCTACGTATTTTTTTCGAAAAGATCGAAACATTTCACGAATGTTTAAAAATATGTTTAGCAATGGTCACTCATGGTCAATATTTTTAAAAATTGAAAAACTGCAAATATTTCGCTAAAATCAAACTTTCGGTGGCTATATTTTGAAAACGGAGCCCTTTATCAAAAAATCTGTAAAGTACTTTTCGATTGCAAATTCAATTTTGCATTAAAAAGTAATGTTAAACTTGTTTTTGCATGAAACTTCGATTTTTTCCAAAAATCACTATTTTTTTCAAAAATTCATAACTCGGCGGCAGATTTTTTGACCATGTTTCTCTATGGCTCAAAAGTTGCGGATTTTTGTCCCCTAAAACATATCAAAAAATCTCGAAAATCATAAAGTACATATTTTGGGAAATTGAGTTTTAGTGCTAAAAAAGTTGAGAAAAAAATATTCAAATTTTTTTTCCGTGTACCTATTTTTTTCTCAAAAGTCCTCAACAATATCTACTACTTTGCCGAAGACACCAAATTGATCAGAAAATTCACTCAAAAGTTACAGCTGTTTGAATATTTACATACCATTTTTGTATGGACAGCTGCCAAAATTGTATGGAGACTTGTATGGGTGAACCAATGACACAAAATAGCTTATTTGGTCATAGGGAAGGCCCCCACAAAGTTTGAGTCAAATAAAAAAATACAAATAAAATCCATTTCCGGTTTTGGTAGAGAATTGCTCATCAGTAGTTTCCAAAATATTTAAGTTTTAACGAAAATTTAATTTTTCTGCGAAAAAAAAATTGCGGTGCTGTACATTGGAATTTCATAAAAAATCAAAACATTTTTAAACAAGCCCAAACATGCTAAACATGATTATCATTGCAGAAAAATGCATTTTAGATTGTTTTCAGTTGATTATACTTCTATTTTCATGGAAATTTTGAAGTTTTTTGGAAACAATTTTTTTGCCCCCTGATATATCAGACCAATATTTAAGGGAGGGGGGGGCGATATAAACTTTGAAAAATATTTGCAACGCCCTAACGACGATAAGTTTAAATTTTAAAATTTCGGAATATTAACCTCCCTATATATGAACATCTTATTCAAACCGTCACCTGTCATAGATATCCCAGTGATAACAAAGCACCTTACAACACCCTCGAGTAATGCAACACGAGTCACCTACCTTAATCGTGCCAAGTTGCAAACATTTTTACACTCATTTCCCCGAAGGCAATTTCCTCCTGCTGCAGTTCAAACTGAAGGAAGCAAATGCAAATTTTTCCCGGCACTCCCACCGACCACAAAGCCCAAACCCAGACAACAACATTGCACTTTCGAGTGAGTGTGTGCATTTTCCAGAGTGTAAGTGCCAATGGTGTGGTTTTTCCCCCCCAACTCCAAACAATGGGTATTTCTTGTTGTTGTTGATGGTGATGATGATGGTGAGGATGAAGAAAATGGAAAATTTACTGAGAAATTACATCCAGTTTGGTTAGACTTACTGTGCTGGTGTGTGTATTTTCCGGTTGGTTGCACCACTTGAGATGCATGTTTTATTCGATGGAATACCTTGAAGTACAAACAGTTGTGGTGACACCGAGAACGAGTTTTCTTTGTGTTGTTATTTTGGTTGGAAAATGGTTCGTTTTTTTGTGGTAACGTTTAAACATAAAATGTTAAAATTGACACCTTGAACTTAACTAATTAACTGTCTCTTGTTATCAATTGCAAACATTCGGATGTCACTTGAACTGGAACAAACGCACGCAAATGGTGCTTATCAATTTCAATTTTGTAATTTCCTGTCTTGTAAGTTTACCCCAGGACAGAACAGCTCCAGCAAAAACTGTCAGTGGCAGTGATACAAAACATCTGGTTCCATTACACCCCGTTTACACTCAGGTGCAAAGTTTAATCAGACTACTTAAAAATTGAAAGGCATTAAATCAATATTGTTCAAAAGTTTATTGTTATTAGAAACTAGTTTAAATAGTATCTTTAACTGTACCTAAGAACGATATTAATTTTCATCTAAAAATCATTTTTTGAACTGAGTGCATTTGGCAAATCGACAATCGTAACAAAACACAACCCAGCCGGTATTTACCGGTTTACCTTCCTGTGTCAACCACGTTCACTGTGTATCACAGCAGTTTCACCTGACTTTGAAGTTCGAGGTTTTGTTTGCACCTCACCTCGCTTCGGGTGTCGGTCGGTGCAGCAGTTGTCGTTGACTCAACAAGGTGAAGCGTCGTGGAGGTGAACTTTTGTACCCCACTTACCTTGTCCCCTTGGCTGGCAGGTGGAAATGTTTACTTTTCGAAGTAATTACAGCGTGTTTGGCTGTTTGCACTTGAGCGGCTCATATCGCAATGAAACTTGTTTTGGATTACTGATTGATTTTTTTTGTGCTATTCCGTTTTGAAAATGCTTACTTTGCCAGTCATTCTATAGTGAGGAAATGGACTACTTATCATTGCCAAAAATAACAGTGCTGTATATTTCGATTTTTTCAGCACTCGCCGTATGCATCTAACTCGGCAAAGCTTCGATAGAATATTAAAATAATGTGAATCATATTTTGATCCTTCTAATATCAGCAAATTCCTCCTTTACTAAAAGATGACTCTCAACAAAACTGAAAAGAGATCAGTAGCACTTAAAAATCCTCTTCATATTTTTAATTAGTTGCAAAATGCACTTTTTGAAACCCACCCACGTCTCATTTCGGGGTGAAATTTCCGCGGAAAACCGCCATCAGCAGAAGCGCTCCTTTTCATTTCCTTGTTGATCGTTAATTATGAATTGCATTTTCCCACCCTCTATTCCCATCTTCGCTTCTCAATGCGGTGGTGGTGTTTGTCGCAGTTGTGGCGCGTGAAAATGGCGTAGTTTGCATTTAATTTGATTGCAAACTATCATCAAGTGCATCTCCGCGAGTTTCATCGGTACGGTTCGTGGTCCGTTTGAAATGGCGCCGTAATTGGTGGGGGGGGGAGGAGATGTTTGCTATTATATCAAACAGCAAAACTGGTGAGTGGGTAGTGTAATTAGAGTTGGGCATCTTGTTTTTCACGAAGAAGTGGAATCGAAAAGCTGTTTGAGAACACTTGACAAACGTTGTGTTGAATTTAAATTGATGGTTCAGTTTGTTCCTAGAAATTCAAAGTTATTTTATTTTTATTGTTTAATTCTGTTTAAGATTAAGCAACTCAGCAATTTATAGCCGGCTCTCTTGGGTTCGGAATCATCGAAGAAAAGAAGCATGAATAAGCAGAACAACATAAAATGAAGACTGAAAATAAATGCATCCTAATACCCAGCTATGGAAGAAAATCATGGCCTTTTGCCACAAAAATAAAATATCTACCCAATCCATGAAAAAAAGAAAATATTGACAACCGGAGAGTTCATTTTGAGCAACTGAACCATCGAGGGAGCGATTCATCGAGCTAGGAAGGATTCGAGACAAGAAGAGAATAGATGGGTAATTCTCTACCAACTCACACGAAATCGGGAAAAGTTGCCCCGACCCCTCTTCGATTTGCGTGAAACTTTGTCCTAAGGGGTAACTTTTGTCCCTGATAACGAAACCGAGGTCCGTTTTTTGATATCTCGAGACGGAGGGGCGGTACGACCCCTTCCATTTTTGAACATGCGAAAAAAGAGGTGATTTTCAACAATTTGCAGCCTGAAACGGTGATGAGATAGAAATTTGGTGTCAAAGGGACTTTTATGTAAAATTAGACGCCCGATTTGATGGCGTACTCAGAATTCCGAATAAACGTATTTTTCATCGAAAAAAACACTAAAAAGTTTTAAAAATTCTCCCATTTTCCGTTACTCGACTGTAAAAAATGTTGGAACATGTCATTTTATGGGAAATTTAATGTTCTTTTCGAATCTACATTGTCCCAGAAGGGTCATTTTTTCATTTAGAACAAAATTTTTCATTTTAAAATTTCGTGTTTTTTCTAACTTTGCAGGGTTATTTTTTAGAAAGTAACAATGTTCTACAAAGTTGTAGAGCAGACAATTACAAAAATTTTCATATATAGACATAAGGGGTTTGCTTATAAACATCACGAGTTATCGCGATTTTACGAACAAAAAATTTGAAAAAGTTACTTTTTGCGTTTCTCTTTGTTTCGTCGTCCGTGTCTGTCGCGGGTGACCATGAATGGCCATGATCGATGACGACCAACTTTTTCAAAACTTTTTTTCGTAAAATCGCGATAACTCGTGATGTTTATAAGCAAACCCCTTATGTCTATATATCAAATTTTTTGTAATTGTCTGCTCTACAACTATGTAGAACATGGTTACACTCTAAAAAATTACCCTGCAAAATTCGAAAAAAACACGAAATTTTAAAATGAAAAATTTTGTTCTAAATGAAAAAATGACCCTTCTGGGACAATGTAGATTCGAAAATAACATTAAATTTCCCATTAAATGACATGTTCCAAAAATTTTTACAGTCGAGTAACGGAAAATGGGAGAATTTAAAAAAAAAATTAGTGTTTTTTTCGATGAAAAATACGTTTATTCGGAATTCTGAGTACGCCATCAAATCGGGCGTCTAATTTTACACAAAAGTCCCTTTGACACCAAATTTCTATCTCATCACCGTTTCAGGCTGCAAATTATTGAAAAACACCTCTTTTTTCACATGTTCAAAAATGGAAGGGGTCGTACCGCCCCTCCGTCACGAGATATCAAAAAACGGACCTCGGATTCGTGATCAGGGACAAAAGTTACCCCTTAGGACAAAGTTTCACGCAAATCGTAGAGGGGTCGGGGCAACTGCTGTGTGAGTTGGCGGAGAATTGCCCAGATAGAATATTGCTTCATTGAGTCAGCGGAGATCGAGATCCAGAGTTGTTTGTTGTTTGTTGTTTGTTGTTTGTTGTTTGTTGTTTGTTGTTTGTTGTTTGTTGTTTGTTGTTTGTTGTTTGTTGTTTGTTGTTTGTTGTTTGTTGTTTGTTGTTTGTTGTTTGTTGTTTGTTGTTTGTTGTTTGTTGTTTGTTGTTTGTTGTTTGTTGTTTGTTGTTTGTTGTTTGTTGTTTGTTGTTTGTTGTTTGTTGTTTGTTGTTTGTTGTTTGTTGTTTGTTGTTTGTTGTTTGTTGTTTGTTGTTTGTTGTTTGTTGTTTGTTGTTTGTTGTTTGTTGTTTGTTGTTTGTTGTTTGTTGTTTGTTGTTTGTTGTTTGTTGTTTGTTGTTTGTTGTTTGTTGTTTGTTGTTTGTTGTTTGTTGTTTGTTGTTTGTTGTTTGTTGTTTGTTGTTTGTTGTTTGTTGTTTGTTGTTTGTTGTTTGTTGTTTGTTGTTTGTTGTTTGTTGTTTGTTGTTTGTTGTTTGTTGTTTGTTGTTTGTTGTTTGTTGTTTGTTGTTTGTTGTTTGTTGTTTGTTGTTTGTTGTTTGTTGTTTGTTGTTTGTTGTTTGTTGTTTGTTGTTTGTTGTTTGTTGTTTGTTGTTTGTTGTTTGTTGTTTGTTGTTTGTTGTTTGTTGTTTGTTGTTTGTTGTTTGTTGTTTGTTGTTTGTTGTTTGTTGTTTGTTGTTTGTTGTTTGTTGTTTGTTGTTTGTTGTTTGTTGTTTGTTGTTTGTTGTTTGTTGTTTGTTGTTTGTTGTTTGTTGTTTGTTGTTTGTTGTTTGTTGTTTGTTGTTTGTTGTTTGTTGTTTGTTGTTTGTTGTTTGTTGTTTGTTGTTTGTTGTTTGTTGTTTGTTGTTTGTTGTTTGTTGTTTGTTGTTTGTTGTTTGTTGTTTGTTGTTTGTTGTTTGTTGTTTGTTGTTTGTTGTTTGTTGTTTGTTGTTTGTTGTTTGTTGTTTGTTGTTTGTTGTTTGTTGTTTGTTGTTTGTTGTTTGTTGTTTGTTGTTTGTTGTTTGTTGTTTGTTGTTTGTTGTTTGTTGTTTGTTGTTTGTTTTTACTAACATCAACTTCAAAAATGTCGAACTGTATGATTCAACTAAATGCCATACCATTGATGAGTAAAACAAACCAAACCTAATCAGACTAAGTAAATAACTTTCCGCAAGCAAACCATAGAAAAACATAACCAAAATCCAACTCTAATCCAACAGCATGTTACGTAAAACTTTGCAGCCCCAAAAAACGACATAGCTCAACTGTGATGATATGTCGGTGCCCGAGGGGTAATTATCGTACTACCAGCATAAACTGACCGTACTCATTTATAGTACCAGTCACCGTCATAGTCTCCAACAAACGTTAGAAATTCACATGCATGTGAACCGAGTGTGAGTGTGCGTGCGTACGTCAAAGTCTTTGTTTTTAAGTATGCTCGTGCATCCCGCTCACTGGGGTCTAATTTGGTTCACAAATTTTCGGTTATAATTCACCCCATAAAACCGAGGACCCGGAGTTGCAAAACTGCAACGAAACCTTGTCCGATTGCCGGGGTTATAAAATTAGAGGTTTTTGGGGGAAATTTGAGATGTAAAAGGGGAATGATCCTGTTTTCGACCTAAAAGTTTCTATTTTGGACGACATTGGAATGTTTTCAGTAACTATTCAGCTTTAAACAAAATAATAGATTCATAGACCGAAAATATGCTTATTGCTTATATTTGGTACACTTGCAACTGAAACTGGGTTTACAACCATCTAATGACTAATTCGAGGTTAACTAATGCCGATGTTTTTGGAGCAGTGTGTTTGTAAAACTTTTGATCCAACTTTAACTGCAAACTAAACCATTATTTGCATGGGTGAAGCCAAAAAAAGCTGCACTTTCGTCACTGCGTGCAACTGGAAATTTCCATGAAAAACCCATAATCTCGAGCTCAGCAGCACTCACATATCCCATCACTCATCAGGGCAATGTCGACTAAACTCACCCCTATATCAAACTTGGTCCGTCCGTTCATCAATCAAACTACGACGACGGAGAAGGGGGGCGATGCACCGAATGCGGTCCAGGCTTTGGGCTCAGCACTTTGCGTAGGGCACAGATGTTTTTCTCCTGGCCGACATTGAAAAAGGCCTCTCGCCTCTCTCATCGACAGTTTCGATGCGCCACGAAACGATTTACATTTTAATTACACATAAAACGCGTGTGCGCCTTTCTTCTCCCAAAAAAGGTAATTTATTATCGACACTGGGGCTGAGTTATGCGGTGCCGTGGGTTGGAGTTACTTTGGTCTCAATGGATTTAAACTATAGGTGGGAAAAGTTACCTCACAGATATTTATCCCAGGAATAATTTATAGCGCTATGGCGGCCATCTTTATGGCATGTGGGATAACTTGTCACGGTTATCCCAGGAACAATTTTTAAGAGAGATTTCAAAACTAAAAAAAACGAACAATTAATGTTTCTGGGCAAAACTTATTTCCCTACATTCCTGGAGCATGAAAATGTGGATGTGAATGAAAAAAATTCTAGAAACACAACAATGAAAAAATATTCAAATATTAAATAAATTTAAAAATCCTTCTGGGATGGGACTCTGGGTCCTTCCTTGACATGTATTTAGACAAAACTTGTTGCTTTACATTCCTAAAGCATAAAAATACAACTTTGCATAAGGCCATGTAGATGAAAAATATTCCAGAAATATTTGAAATTCAAATATTTTAATTCAAATATTTAATAAATTTAAAAATCCTTCTGGGATGGGACTCTGGATCATCTCCTGGACATGTTCCTGTGCAAAACTTGTTGCCCTACATTCCTGGAGCATAAAAATACAACGTTACATGAGGCCATGTGGATTCAACGGTCTCAAGCGGTGTCAACAGGTATGTGTGTGTGTGTGTGTGTGGTCCAATCCAATACCCGCTAACCGGTAGCGATATTATGGGAAAGTATAGTTTGTATCAGACTTTGTATATGCCGAATGCTGATACAACTTATCTCAGTCCCGGGTATTAGGTGGTAATAACCCTCGCGCTGCTTCCAACGACCCGTTTCAGAATGACAGAGCTCCTTGCGGTCCAATTCCGAGGTCGCTGGGCATTGTTCGGCCCCGCCTAAACATAGAAGCAAGCATCTGAAGGAAACTCGATCTAGGGAAAATATACCCTTTCTAATCAAACACCTATCTTCGTCATATGAAGAGTTTGATGCTCGATTAAAGCTCCAAAAATACTATTTAGGCTATAAACTTACCAGCAACAGCACCGCCTCGAGTAAGCACTAAAATTTATGCCATTTACTGGTCAAAAAGATCAAATTTAATGCACTTTTGATCATAACTTATATTTTGCGAGACCGTTTCTTATCATTTTGGCACACACATCCACACGCAAGATGAGAGCTTAACGAAAGTCGCCATCAATATCTTTTCACTTGCGCTAACGATTTCAAAGCGCTTAAGATATAAAATTGCTTCCAACTACCGGCAACATAATCTTTGGACCATTACTTAGTCACTCACTTGAAAAATAATCCCGCAAAATGTAAATAATTAGCAAGCGCCATCAACAAAACAAACGCGCTAAGTATTTTGACGTTTCAATTTTGACTACCCATTCCAATCGAAGGCTGAAGAAAACCGAGTGAGAAGCGAAGGCAAATAAAGAACAAAGGGTGGCCACCAACACCACCAGCAGCGCCTGTTGGAGTGAGCAAGTGCTGCCGGGAACCTTTCGCTATAAATGCTACTTTTCGTGAGTGTTCGCTTAAAATTTCATCAATTTTGGCAGCACTAAGCAGACCCTAAAGAGCGCTTGAAGAAAAAAAGAACTAAGCTGAAAATAGAAAAATGGTCGTAGCCCAATGCACTCGACTGATTAGAATGCATTTTTTAAATATTTTTTTTTTAAATGCTTGTAAAAGGAATAGCATAACTTTTAACAAAAGTGAAAATAAACAGAAATGTTCACAAAAAGTTGCTCTACTCGTGGTGTACTTTGTTTCAGTGAATTTCAAGTAACAATCCAGATTATCCAGCATCATGCTAACACGACCGCTTATTAGGCTTAAAATGGGCATATTTCCCCTCAGGCAAATCAGGGATCAGCGCGTATTTAATATGAGAAAGAGATAACATGTTTCAACACTACGGATCAATTCACTACTAGAGTGTAAACCTTCTGATGGCCGACTGCTTAGCGTCCCAGACCACCAATCCGGAGGTGTGAGTTCGAATCCCACCTGATTCATATTCGTTTTTGTTCATATTAAAAGTTCAAATTCCTGATTCCAAATTTCAAAGGTGCCGGCCGGGATTTGATCCCTGAACCTTCTGCTTGTGAGGCAGAAGCCGTAACCATTAAGCCACGGAGCCGGTCTCAAGCGGTGTCAACAGGTATAGGGACGTGGCGTTACATCGTGCTGCCACCTGGTTTTTTGAGGTGCAAAAGTGGAAAAGTGCTGAGTCATCGTCTAAAAATAGACGGCGTCCTATCCCGCCCAGCAAAATTAAGTCGATAAAGTAGTCGGTTTCGATGAGAAAAAGTGGAATACGTGGTCTAAAAATAGCGACGCCATCCCCCTTTATAGCGAAAAGCAGTGTACTTGATAAGTCTGCAGCTTCAACTATCGGACGAACATTCCTCCCTTTTGTTGAACTGCAGGTTGTTGGGAGGGCGCCGGTATTGACTAAAAAAGATGAAATCTTCAGAGGTTGAACAGTGAACAATTGTTGGCTCCCACTAATCATTTTTGATTTACTATTCAACTTCAGCTGATCTGTCAATAACGGAGTAGCAGAAAATTCAATAAAAAAAAATAGGTTTAAAATATAAAATAAGGCAAATTATCTGTTTGCTAACCTTTTCAAAAGTTATGCTTGATTTTTCGAAGATGGTTTTTATTACTAATATTAACTATAATATATCAGCAGGTCCATTTGAAAGTTTAAGAAAAAAATTAAAAGTACTTCGATCTGGCTCAAAATTTTACTGGAGGTTCAATGGGCGAAATAATTAGACCCGATTTTTTTTTGTTTGGCCATTTGGGTGGTCCATTTTCGTCGATTTTCACAAAAACCACTAATACCACAAATACGTTGGTGAAATTGACCCCACCATACGGTTCAACATCACTAGCAAGTTCCGTTCCGCAGTTCCACCGGAAAACAAAAGGGAAGGCTCCCAAAAATTGGCAGCTCTGTGACACGATGTGACAGCAGTTTATCAGTCGAAAACAGACGGGGCTGGCAGCAGCCTAGAGCGCGCGCAACCACGCTGTATAAATAATGTAATAGAACGCTCGGGTAGGTTCAGTTGGCGCTCAGGTGGATCGAGTGGTAAAAGTGTTAATCAATTTTCCCCCCAAAAAAAATAACCTTGGTTTCGGCGGTGCACGTTGGAAAAGTGCAGCAAGTTTTTCAAGTGACAGCTGGTGCAAGAGGAAAAGTTTTTTACGAAACTTTTGCTGATAACGTCAGGTTAAAGCATCTTCCTGTCCCGAAAAACAACGTGCCATCGTTAGTGAACGATCTGTGAACGAGAGTCGAGCAAAAAGGAACAAAATTGAAATCCACTTTATCCTGAAAATATATGTGAAAACAAAAAAAAGGAGAAAGGAAAAACAAATGAAATCAAGTAGTCGAGATAAATCAATTGCATTGAGAGCTGACTAGCATCCAGGGGCAAATTGTTCTTGGAAAAAGCAACCAGAGTGCAGCAAATCAGATCATATCCCGGATTTAAACCAGTGCTTTCCCGGAACTGGTTGCTGAATAAATGTTGAACGGATTTTCTGCAATCGGTTTTAACACTTTAGTAATCAAATATTTATTCTCTGGTCAGATAGTACTATCATGAGGTGACTTTATTGGGCACTTAGAATTCGGTCATTCGATTTTTTTTTTGTACTTTTTAATCAGGCTGAAACCTTTTTGGTGTCTTCGGTATGCTCAAAGAAGCCTTTTTGCATCATTAGTTTGTCCATATAATTTTCCATACAAATTTGGCAGCTGTCCATTAGGGTGCCCAGAATATGGAACTTTTTCTCAAAACCTTACGGTTTGGTCTGCACGGTGCGCTACTTCTATCCAAGCATTCCCAAAAGTGAGATTCAAATTGTAAATTTAATGTTCTACAACTTTGTAGAACAGACCAAAGCTGTAAAACTTGACCCTGAAAAGTAATTAGCGATTTAAAAAATATTTTTTTGTATGAAAAAAAATTTTTTTCACAAACTTTATGCTCGGGTATCCACGGGTTAATCTCAACCAATTTCGCTCAAAATTTGCACAGATGCTTAAATTAACCAAAACAAACATTTTCCGCTTGTGGAGCAGCGGGTCTTTTTTTCTGGGCACCCGACTGTCCATACAAAACAGATGTATGAAAATTTAAAAATCTGTTCCTTTTGAAGGAATTTTTTTATCGATTTGGTGTCTTCGGCAAAGTTGTAGGTTTGGATAAGTAGTACACTGAAAAAAAATATACACGGTGAAAAAATTGGTGACTTTTAATTTAACTTTTTGTCACTAAAACTTGTTTTGCGAAAAAAACACTATTTTTAATTATAATTATTGATATGTTTTAGGGGACATCAAATGCCAACTTTTCAGAAATTTCCAGAATGGGCAAAAAATCTTTGACAGAGTTATAATTTTTGAATCAAAACATTTTTTTTTTTTCAAAAAATGTAAATATTGGTCGCAAATTTTTTTCAATTTCATTTTTGATGTAAAACCGAATTTGCAATCAAAAAGTACTTTACTGAAATTTTGATAAAGAGCAATTCCATCTCAAATCAGGAATTTTTCTGGAACTTTTGCACCCGACCCTCTCAGATTTGAATGAAACTTTGTAGACATTATATCCTAGGCCTAAATGAGCCATTTTTGTATATATGGAGCCAATTGAACTCGAAAATGACATTTGAGAAGGGCGTAAGTAATTATTTAAATATTTTTGTATTTTGTAATTTAAAAATTAATGTAACTCAAAGCCGTTGCATCGTATCAAAAAGTGGTCAAAGACAAACTTGTAGAAAATTAGATGGGCTCTCTGAAAAAAATACACTGAAAGAAAAATACGCGCCACATCTATGGGATATTTCAATTTTTATGTTGAAAAGTGACATTTTAAGGTGAAGTTACGATTTTTTCCAGTTTCCATATTGACCATTGTCCTAAGTCCAATCCATGCGGAGATACAGCGGTTTTAAAAATAAAAATGTTGAAAACATAGCTTTTTTTGGTGGTTTTTGGCATTTTCTAAATGACAAACTTGATTTTTCAGTCTCGAAAATATTTTTACCGGAAATCTCGTCCGATTTCTCATAAGATTGCCTTTAACAGCTTTGCAATTTGACTCGATTTAATATTTACGTAAGATGATTTACTATCCAGATTTCTACCACACTGAAAAAAAATATTCTGTTTTCAGTTATGAGCAATGAATTAAGCTTTTATCTGCAAACCCATGCAACCAATTAAAAAGCAGTCAAAGGCAATCTTATGGGAATTGGACTAGGGATAATGGTCAATATGGAAACTTTTATGTAAAATTGTCTGGAAAATCGATTCCCACTATCAGTTTTTGAAAATTTTGATGTTTAGACCACTTTTCAAAAAAACAGTTTTAGTAAATGATTTTTGTATTTTTTTAGGAGAGTCATACCATCCTGCATTTTTCGTGAGTTTTTTTGTAGCATTTTAGGCTATTTCCTCAAAAATTTTGAACGAAAAAAAGCGTGACTTAACCTTAAGATTTAACTTTTAAACATAAAAATTGAAAAATCCCAGAGAAGTGGTGTGTATTTTTCTTTCAGTGTATTTTCAGAGAGCCCGTCCAATTTCCTACAAGTTTGTCTTTGACTACTTTTTGGTACGATGCAACGCCTTCGAGATACAGTCATTTTTAAATAACAGAATGCAAAAATATCTAAATAACTTCCGCCCTTCTCAAATGTCATTTTCGAGTACAATTGGATCCATATAAACAAAAATGGCTTTTATAGGCTTAGGATAACATGTCTACAAAATTTCATTGAAATCGAAAGGGTCGGGTACAAAAATACCAGAAAAATTCGTGATGTCTCTAAAGCGAGTCGTTTTCAAGTTACAGCCAATTTTTAGGTAACTTTTTTGAAAATAATTGCAGTTTTTTATTTTTTAAATAAGTGCCCAAATATACAAATATTTTTAAAAAGCTGAGAACATTCTCTATATTTGGGTAATTCTACGCCAACTCACACAGCAGTTGCCCCGAACCCTCTTCGATTTGCGTGAAACTTTGTCCTAAGGGGTAACTTTTGTCCCTGATCACGAATCCGAGGTCCGTTTTTTGATATCTCGTGACGGAGGGGCGGTACGACCCCTTTCAATTTTTCAACATGCGAATAACGAGGTTTTTTTTAATAATTTGTAGCCTGAAACGGTGAAGAGATAGAAATTTGGTGTCAAAGGGACTTTTATGTAAAATTAGACGCCCGATTTGATGGCGTACTCAGAATTCCGAAAAAACGTATTTTTCATCGTAAAAAAACGCTAAAAATGTTTTAAAAACTCTGCCGTTTTCCGTTACTCAACTGTAAAAATTTTTGGAACATGTCATTTTATGGGAAATTTAATGTTCTTTTCGAATCTTTATTGTCCCAGAAGGGTCATTTTTTCATTTAGAACAAAATTTTTCATTTTAAAATTTCGTATTTTTTCTGACTTTGCAGGGTTATTTTTTAGAGTGTAATAATGTTCTACAAAGTTGTAGAGCAGACAATTACAAAAAAATTATGTATAAACATAAGGAATTTGCTTAAAAACATCACAAGTTATCGCGATTATACGAAAAAAAGTTTTGAAAAAGTTACTTTTTGCGTTTTTCTTTGTTTCGTCGTCCGTGTCTGTCGCGGGTGACGATGAACGGCTATGATCGACGATGACCAACTTTTTCAAAACTTTTTTTCGTAAAATCGCGATAACTCGTGAGTACGCCATCAAATCGGGCAAGTCTCACCCAAACAACCCACCATTTTCTATTGTTTCTAAAACATTCGTGAAATTTTCCGATCTTTTCGAAAACAATATTTTCATAAATAATAAATTTTTAAAGGGCCAGACGTTCAATATTACGGCCGAATTTCGTAAAAATAGGGTTTTTTTGCAAATCAAGTTTTAGAGACAAAAAGTGAAATTAAAAATCACCATTTGTTTTAAACCTTGCATCTTTTTTTTTTCAGTGTAGTCCTTATCCATACCTACAACTTTGCTGGAGACATCAAATCGATCTAAAAATTTCTTCAAAAGGTATAGATTTTCGCATTTTCATGTATCATTTTTGTATAAACAGTTGTTAAATTTGTATGGAAAATTATATGGACAAATTCATAATGCAAAATGGCTTCTTTGGGCATACCAAAGGCACCAAAAAAGATTCGGCCGGATAAGAAAACACAGAAAAAATCGTATCACCAAAATTCCAGAGAATTGATCAAATGACAATTGTGATTTTTTTAAAAAAATTTATATAGTGTAAGATTTGTTAATATTATCAAGTCACCATGTTTTTAGAAATATTTAAAACCAAGAACAAATTGATAAGTTTTTTTTCTGACAGTTGTCATTTTTTATTTGCAACATATTAATGTTTAAAAAAACTTTAATTTTTTTAAAATTTTATTATACGAATTAATCTCTACAAACAAGTTTAACAAAACCGTCGTTTATATTATACCTTTGTATTGTACCTATTTTTCATGGAAAATAATGAATATTTTGGGGAGAGTAGTTGACAAAATTTCGGAATCGTTTTTTTCGGTTTTCTTGTATTTTGTCATTGGGTAATTCTCCGCCAACTCACACAGCAGTTGCCCCGACCCCTTTTCGATTTGCGTGAAACTTTGTCCTATGGGGTAACTTTTGTCCCTGATCATGAATCCGAGGTCCGTTTTTTGATATCTCGTGACGGAGGGGCGGTACGACCCCTTCCATTTTTGAACATGTGAAAAAAGAGGTGTTTTTCAATAATTTGCAGCCTGAAACGGTGATGAGATAGAAATTTGGTGTCAAAAGGACTTTTATGTAAAATTAGACGCCCGATTTGATGGCGTACTCAGAATTCCGAAAAAACGTATTTTTCATCGAAAAAAACACTAAAAAAGTTTTAAAAATTCTCCCATTTTCCGTTACTCGACTGTAAAAAAATTTGGAACATGTTATTTTATGGGAAATTTAATGTACTTTTCGAATCTACATTGTCCCAGAAGGGTCATTTTTTCATTTAGAACAAAATTTTTCATTTTAAAATTTCGTGTTTTTTCTAACTTCGCAGGGTTATTTTTTAGAGTGTAACAATGTTCTACAAAGTTGTAGAGCAGACAATTACAAAAAATTTGATATATAAACATAAGGGGTTTGCTTATAAACATCACGAGTTATCGCGATTTTACGAAAAAAAAGTTTTGAAAAAGTTGGTCGTCATCGATCATGGCCGTTCATAGTTACCCGCGACATACACGGACGACGAAACGAAGAAAAACGCAAAAAGTAACTTTTTCAAAACTTTTTTTCGTAAAATCGCGACAACTCGTGATGTTTATAAGCAAACCCCTTATGTCTATATATCAATTTTTTTGTAATTGTCTGCTCTACAACTTTGTAGAACATTGTTACACTCTAAAAAATAATCCTGCAAAGTTAGAAAAAACACGAAATTTTAAAATGAAAAAAATTGTTCTAAATGAAAAAATGACCCTTCTGGGTCAATGTAGATTCGAAAAGTACATTAAATTTCCCATAAAATAACATGTTCCAAAATTTTTTACAGTCGAGTAACGGAAAATGGGAGAATTTTTAAAACTTTTTTAGTGTTTTTTTCGATGAAAAATACGTTTTTTCGGAATTCTGAGTACGCCATCAAATCGGGCGTCTAATTTTACATAAAAGTCCCTTTGACACCAAATTTCTATCTCATCACCGTTTCAGGCTGCAAATTATTGAAAAACACCTCTTTTTTCGCATGTTCAAAAATGGAAGGGGTCGTACCGCCCCTCCGTCACGAGATATCAAAAAACGGACCTCGGATTCGTGATCAGGGACAAAAGTTACCCCTTAGGACAAAGTTTCACACAAATCGAAGAGGAGTCGGGGCAACTTTTCCCGATTTCGTGTGAGTTGGTAGAGAATTACCCCATTAATTCATACATTTGCCTCTTAAAAGAATGTCAACTCGATGTTTTGTCATTTTGACTTTAAATATTTCAGCGCTAAGACCTGGCAACCCTGCCATGTGAAATCTCAATTAGAGTGGAAAATACTGAATTTTTCAAACCTAATAATTTGATGAAAATTGCTTTCAAAATAATTTCTTAAATTCAGGAATCACTGGTAGACAATTTTTTTTCTATCTTTAAAAGTAACTCCTAAGTCTTGCGTGAATCATGTATTTCTGTACAATTCTTAAACTGAAAAACAAATCTCTCCCACTAGCTAAAACGCCTTCCCTCCAATAACGACTATGCTAGCTGCCTTGCTTTGCAGGATTGTGCGGAAACCATTTCGAAGTTAATTAATTTAATTAAGTTTTAGCATTGTGTCGTAATTTGTCACTCTCCAGAGCTGGGATGCGGACAGATTCAATTTGGTTGCGTGAACGGTTTCTCGTTTCGTGATTCAGCTGGAGTGGATGGAGTGAGGTTTGTGTTTTTATGATTTTTAAACGTTTAATCAATTTAATGATGGTGATGAATAGTGAGTTTGTAGGCTCATAAAAGGTGTGATTTCATGAAACAACTAACTGTGTGAGTTGTTTGCACAACTGGGCTGTAAAAGGCACTTGTTTTTATTGACTCATTTGTCGTGCAAGTGCACTTGTTTTTTTTTCATATTTATTCATAATATTTGGTCTGAAATTGTTCCACGTTTCCAGGTGTGGCACGTGCTGCACTTTCCACGCTTTTCTGAATTATTTTTTCATACTCAAAACCTGATGAATTCATATTGACATTGAAGCAAAACGTAACACAGCACCGTTTATTACTCGGAATTAGATACAAAATCATGCACCGGCAATTTTTCATCAAATCCGTATTACTTACGGCAGCGTGGTCGTAATAAAAACTCCTTTCATATGAGGGGCTTCCAGGAAGAAAGTCAAATTTTCCCACAAACCAAATTGTGTCTTTCCTCCGTCGTCAACGGGCTTACAAAAGTCCGCAACGGTAACAAACATTTATGGGTAAACACAGTCACACTCAAATTCCTGAAAAGATTATTCGATTCCATCTGTCCAACTGGCTGTCGGTTGCATTTGGCTTCTAGTCAGGACGAGAGTTGATCACAGTTTAAAAATGGGTTAGAAGTTAAAAAAATATTTAAGATTAACTTCACCTAAGATACTGAAAAATGTTATTAGAAATTGATGTCAAAAACTTGTTTTTAAATTATTTTTAACTGTGAAATCTGTCGAGTTTGTAGTATCCCGCGGTTAAATGTATCCGGTACAGCCAAGATGGTCAATATGTGCATTGTGTGCAGTGCATCTCGTGCACGCGAGACGAGAAGTTTGCTGAATTAAATTTTTACAATTCCTGCGCGTAGCGAGATTTAATCTCGTTTTCCCCAGGATGAGTTGCAACAGCAACACAGCACAGATGGCGTGTTTGGTTGGAGAGATATTTTTCAAAACTTGTTTTACCAGCCTTGAACTAGATATTTGATGTTGCATTTGGGGAGTGAATTGGAATCATCTAGAAATCGTCGCCGTCGTGCTAACTTGCCGTACGTGCATTTTGGGCCAAGTTGAGTTAAGAAACGCCAACTCACAATGCCTCACCTTTTGACCTTCTCAGATTCCCAAAATTCGACCTCAATCTTGAGATATTCAACGAAATCAGAAAAAAAACTCCGTGCATTTTTGTCACTTTACATATGAAAGTAGATTCAATCTTTTCGTGCTACCTTGTCGCTCCCTGAAAATTGATGTAAGTGCGACAACTGGCCAAAGGGGTTTCAGGTCAGAACGCGTTTGATGCACGTACAAGTTAGACTACCGTAAACACTTGTAATTGTAACTCGGGACTCCAGCAACCAACTTCAACCAAACATCGGGACAATGCACAGAATGGTCAAACAAACAAAACGTGTTTGTTATTGTTTACATTGCGTGCTTTCGTTTTTTGTTTTTTCAAGGTCAAACATTAAAACGCGTTTTTCTCGGAACGTCAAAATGGTGGCTGCGACAAGAGAGCAAGACGACGTAAAAATGATATTTTTATTTGGTTGTACGCATTTTTTGCCAAAGGAATGCAACATGGATTATTTGTATTAATATTAATTGATAAACATCAGTCGGATTAAGCGTGCAATTTCTACTGAAAAATACTCCAAACAGTCATGGTTGATGTTTCATACAAAAAAGGTAACAACGTCATTTAGTGCAAAAAAAAAAAGTAAACGGCAAATATTTCGCTAAAATTCAATTTCTATGGAATATTAAAATTAAAATGACTTGTTGTGCTTCGAATCCCGGACACTGATAAAAGCTGATTCGAAATCCGGACACTTTTGCTTCGAATTCCGGACACTCGATTTTACTTATGAATCGCACAAATTTGGACTGAAATGTTAGTGAATGGCATTCTTTAGGTCTCAAATAAGCTGTTAACATCAAAACAATCGATAGTTTATATAAAAATTTGTTAGAATTTAAGGAAATCAAACCCATAAATTTCTACTTTGCCTTCCCGGTGCTTCGAACACCTATGAAATATTTCAAGTGAAATGTTTCGCATTTTTGGTAAACTTATAATTTTATTGTATTTAATTGTTTTGGCATTAACTAAAGCGTTCAAACAAACTTTAAATGAAAGTTGATGTTGGAATTCATCAAATAACACAGTTTTGACATTCATAATGCGAACTTATATCCAAATAATTGATAAAACAAGATAAAGTGTCCGGGTTTCGAAGCGTCCGGGAATTTGAATAATGACGTTATAAAAATTTAGACATTTTTTTCAAAAAATTATAACTCGGAGGCAGATTTTTTGTTTCCTAAAACATAAAAAATCTTGAAAATACAAAATATGGATAATAGGAAATTGAGTTTTTGTGAAAAAAGTAAATTAAAAAATCAGCAAAATTGTACCTTTTTTCTCAACAATATCTACAACTTTGCCGAAGACACGAAATTGATCAGAAAATTAATTCAGAAGATACAGATTTTTGTACATTTACGTACCATTTTTGTACGGTCAGCTACCAAAATTCTATAGAGGCTTTGGTCATAGGGAAGGCCCCTACAAAGTTTATGCCAATTAAAAAAATACAAAACATAGAAATGTTCCAAATCGGCCGAATTCGTAGAAAATTTCTCAAGAACGAATTTCAATTTTGTCGAGCTTTTTTGACAAATCTAGAAAATTGCTGTAAAAGTGACAACTGGCCAAAGGGTTTTTAGATCAGAACGCGTTTGACACACGTACAAGCCTGACTACCGTAAACATTTGTAATCCGGCAACCAAATTCAACCAAACTTCAGGACAATGCATAGAATGATCAACCAAAACAAGCGTGTTTGCTATTGTTTACATTGCATGCTCTATTTTTTGTTTATTCATGGTCAAACATTAAAACGCATTTTTCTCGGAACGTCAAAAAGCAACATACATTTTACAATGCATTCTTTATCTTATGGAGCTCAATTCAAAGCATACTACGTGTCCATGTTTGCCTCGAAATTTGCATACCAAAAGCTGCACAGCAATGCTGCATCTTTCTCTTCATAAGAAAAAGACACAAAAAAAGCTCATCACACTGCTGTATTTTCTTCACCATGGCAATGCATCCAACCAGGAACACGACTTTAAGACTTTTCGGTGTTGCTTCCATTTTTTTTTTGTCACCGTAAGACAAAGCACCACGCTCCGTGCATCATCAGCAGATTCAGCCGGTCGTCCCCAGGCTGGCCTAGCCGGGTGTCGGACAACCCGACGACGGCCACACCATTGTTGTCTCTTTCTCCAAGGGCTAGATTTCTCGAAGCTGTGCACTAAATGCATCCACTGCTGTTGTGACAGCTACTTTCCCTTAAGTTAGAACAATGCGGCAGTTCCCCTTACTAGTGCCGTAGTAAGCCACTTACTCACTCAGCAAGTGTCCATGGTCGTGGCGGTGACGACGACGGCGCTCCCAGCCCCAGCTGCTGTCAGTGGCGGCCGGCCCAATTTGCATAAAGATAATTTTCCACCCAGTAGACGTTCCGACGCTTCATTCGCTCTAATTGTTGTTCGACTGATGGCCTGCGGGACGGGACGGGCTACTACTAACTAGTATTGGCCGCGTAGATCCAGTCGGCCGGACCCCGACCGCAGAACGTGTGCCAACCAATCATCCATCGGATGATGGGCGGCAGACAGCATCGCGTCACCACAGACAGGTGGAGCGGGGAAGTGAAAGAAGTATCTCAAAATGTTATTCTAGAATGGCAAACTGTGTCTGACGCCGATAGCCAGTAATGTTTCAACTATCACTGAAAATTGGTCCTATAGTTTCCATGATATCACAAGACGAAAGGTGAGGTCAAATTTTATTACACTGAGAAAAACTAATTTGGGTAATTCTCTACCAACTCACACGAAATCGGGAAAAGTTGCCCGACCCCTCTTCGATTTGCGTGAAACTATGTTCTAAGGGGTAACTTTTGTCCCTGATCACGAATCCGAGGTCCGTTTTTTTGACATCTCGTGACGGAGTGGCGGTACGACCCCTTCAATTTTTGAACATGCGAAAAAAGAAGTGTTTTTCAATAATTTGCAGCCTGTTACGGTGATGGGATAGAAATTTGGTGTCAAGTAGACTTTAAGGTAAAATTAGACGCCCGATTTGATGGCGTACTCAGAATTCCGGAAAAGCGTATTTTTCATCGAAAAAACCACTAAATTTATTTTAAAACTTGTGCCGTTTTCCGTTACTTGACTGTAACATTTTTGGAACATGTCATTTTATGGGAAATTTAATGTACTTTTCGAATCACCATTGACCCAGAAGGGTAATTTTGCCTTCCTCACCTCACTCTGGACTGGCTGGACCGATTTGGACCGTTTTGGCCTCATTCGATCCGTCATGGGGTCCTACAAGACCCTAGTTAATATTATGAAGTTTAGAAAAGTACTTCAAAAGTCATGCAAAAAAACGATTTAAGCTAAACTTCGGAAGATTGTAAAAAGGGTGGTTTTTGTAAGAAACCCCTCATGCTATATATTGTTAGAAAGGTATTAGAAAGAACTTTCCAACGCGTTCAAAAGATTGAAGATCAGACAACCCCATCAAAAGTTATGAGTACTTATGTGTTATTTATACACACTCATGTTTTTTCTAGCTTTGCAGAATTATTTTTTAGAGTGTAACAATGTTGTACAAAGTAGTAGAACAGACAAAAATAACAAAAAAAAAAGGTATGTAAACATAAGGGGTTTGCCTATAAACATCACTATTTATACTGACTTTATATAAAAATAACAAAAAAAATTGAATGTTTTTATGAATTAGGGTATCTAGCTGCAATCGACAAACAGTTACAAAACAATTGTATTCAATTTAAATTGAAAATAAAATAGATAAATTCATTTTTCAAAAATTACTTTATAATTCATTATTTAAAACAAGATTCATTAAACTTATTTTTAACACTAGTTCAATAATTTGTTTTCTGTTCCACCTTTTATAAATATATTTCCGGCCCACCACTGTTTCAGAAAATCCAGATCCGATCCGCAGGGCCAAAAGGTTGAGCACCCCTGGGCCTAAGATAACACGTCTATCCACACCCAAAATTCAGAGTCAAGATTATCGTTCTCTCAAAATTTATTGAGGGCTCAGTGCCAAAATCGATAGAATAATGGTACCAACTCACACCATCATAACAAATGAGTTCATTCGTTAGTTGAATCAATAAATCTCCAACAAGTGTCATACATCGACTTCTGACTTCTCCTTGGTCACCAAGCTGTGGTGGCCGAGGCAGCTAAGTCATTGGATTGATTTGTCAAAGGTCTCTGGCTCGATTCCCGTTGTCGACACTTTTGGTTTTTTGTTTGACGGATGAACTTTTTTTTGCAAATGAACCTCGAGAGAATAGTTCTATCGCCCATCTCGAGCTGTGTTCTCTGCGTCCGTGAATGGTACCACTATTCTCTCGACTCGAGACCCTCATTCTCTCGGACTAGCGCTGCCAGTTTTGGGTGCATACAAAAGTGGTTAGTAAATTTTCAAAAATCTCTATCTTGAGGTGGTATTTTCTGATGAATATTGATTAGAACTATTCAGAACAAATAGTTACACAAATTTGAAACATTATAAAATCAAGACTGACATGTCAAAAGGCCAAAATCGTTAGTCTTAAATTTTGAAAATTTCATAAGCGATTCTTTTTTTAACTCTAAAAATTGCAAAATTAGTTCCAGAATTAAACAAAACTATTGCAACTCGGGTGACACTAAAGAACCATCATATTATTAAATCTTTTTATTTGAGTTGCTGAATCTCAGGATCAAAAAACAATTTTCAGTGTTTCTTAGACAACACTATTTTTTCAAATCGAAAAAAAACTGATTCTAAAAATCGTACTTAAAGTAGCTATAATTCGAAAACGGTGCACCTTATTTTAAAACAAATGTGTAATCTTCAACTTCAAGTTTGTGACGTAAAAATGTTGTTTTACATAAAACCTCGTTAAAAAAATACCTCGGTGGCAATACTTTTTTACCATTTTTTATCTGACTCATGAAATGCTTTTTAGTCCCCTAAAACATATTGTAAAATTTAAATCATTAGCTTATTTGGTCATAGGAAAGACCAGCTTATTTGGTCATAGAGAAGACCTGTCAAAAGTTTTAGCCAAATTGAAAATATACAAATGAAATCCATTACCGGTTTTCACGGAGAATTACTTAACTTCATTTCAATGCATTTCAATCAAAAACTGTCATTCAGATTTTTCTTGTTTTTTTTGTGGCTGGATTGTGCTGAAAGAATAGCGTTAAGCAATTGACTTCAAGCATCGCTCATTTAAATGGAAAAAATAACCCCAATAAACGGCAAATTGCGTTTTTGAAAATGTTCGGATACCTACATTTTTTCAAAAAATTACCTGATCGGAACTTATTTACATGTAGAGTGACAACATTGCACAAGGCTTTTTTGGTTTACACCCAACTGGCAGTCGCATGATTGTGATGCATGGCGGCATGAAAGTATATCAGAATCTGCATGAAATCTGTCCTCATGCATTTTTTGCGATATAGGAGTATGACATTTTTGCCCGTTACCGATAATTATCGACATTACCGACGGCTTTTTGGTTGTATTTCACAAAAAAAAAACCTTAACAGAACGAGGATTGAACCACTAACTTCTTGGTTATTGATCCGACACGCTACCACCGCGCCATGGACGCTTGATGAAAAGTGGGTGAAAGAGCGTCAACATATGCTTCTCTTTGAAGTGTTGCTCGGGGACGGGCCAGCGTTATATGTGTTGGTGAGAGCTGCAGATCGCTGAAATGTTTACACGCGGGCAAAAATGATCTAGGGGCTTGCTGCAAAAAATGTTATAAAATATGACATTTTCTGCAGCAAATCCACTGTTGCAGATTTTGAGATATATTTTTCCTTTGGGTGTATGTTGAATAACTCAGGATTGAAATCGAATTTCGGGAATCTGTAAGGTAGAAGGGTCGAATGGCATTGAAAGTTACATAATTTGGCGTTTTAAATTCAATATTGGAAATAATAGTTTGGAATTCGAAAATCAAGACTAACATTAGAAAGTGTCGTATAAAAACAAATAAAGTCGTTTGGTCAGACGGTGTCTGGACCATAGAACCTATGACTGAAAATGTTTCAATCGTGTTCCTCTGAAAACCTCTGAAAAAAGTGTTTTTTAATGAATCTAAAATTAAATGGCATGATTGTAATATTTATAAAACGCTTCTAATATTCATCTTCAGTTTAAAATTAAGGCCAATTAGATTTCATTCGAAAACACTAATTTTCTTCAAAGTTCATCCATAAGAGTTGTTGAGAAAAATCAAAACGTTGCGAATTTCATTTTTAACATGATCCAAACACATCCACTTGTCTATGTCACTGGTAGCTAAAACCAGCTGCGTGGCATACCGTGCTCTGGTTGATTGAATCAACCGCCACTGCGCTGGAGGAAGGCTGTGGGTGACGACGACGCCGCCGCCGCCAACAATGACCAATTATTGAAAAATTCGAATCTCTGATCAGAGTGCGCGCGGCTCGATTAAGACGACCGACGACGACGTCGATTGACTGCTGCTCTCCGGCTCTGCTCAAAACAAGAGTGTCGTTTGACAAAGACTGCGGAGAGTGAGAGTGTGATGGTGGCGCGCGAAAACAGAGGCAATTTTTAATGGATTTTAAATATGGTCTCCCTCGAAACGCCGGTCGTCACCACCGCACCGACGGCGGCGTCGGAGTCTTGGACGCGCGTTGACACAGTTCAAATTTGCAGGCTGCGCGCAGAAGCTCTCGGCGGTTGACGGCTCGCGGACTCCCGTGGCGGATCGTCAAGTTACGTATTGTGGTTTAACACATGGTCTATCAATTATCACATTTTGTGGGGTTGTTTGTGGCGTTGATTGCTGAAAAAGAGAAGATTTGACAAAAAGTGACTTACTTTTAAGAGAAAAGTTTCAAAAAAGTGATCAAAATGTGCACCTGTTGACAGATTTGTTCAAAAGTCAATAGTGATCAAGAGAAAAAAAGGAGACGAATCAAAGTTCGTTAAAAAACGAGGAAGTGGCAGATGTGGCAGAATGTTCGATCACTGCAAGCGAACCCTGCTGTCAGCTGTGGCGGTCGTGTGTCTCCACTTGACAGGATCCAGGTAAGTCTCTATCAACCAGTTCTCAAGGCACTATAATTATCGAAGACCATAAATGCATGCAAGCGTCTGCACGGTGTTTCAAAGTGTGAAAAAAATAACAAAAAGTAAAAGCAAGTCTGAAATAACCACAACAGAATAGAAAAATAGGATGAAAAATTAATTAATATTTACTCTTGATAACATCTGTCAAAACATTGCAACTGGTTCGCTTCAACTTCTACCAACTCCGACGATAATAATGATGTATCGTATCAGTCACCCCCTGGAGGCAAACTTCGCTCGTTGCTCTTTGCCTTGGATGGACTTGAGAAGAAGAACGAGTTAGCACTTGGTTGCTGCTTGATTGATTTTTTGTTGATCATTTTCAGGGTCATTGAACGACAATTTCGGTTACAGAGGATAAATTTATTCAAATTTACACAAAAATCAACTTTGAAGCATTTTATATGGATTTTTCGTAAATGTTTTGTTAGCATGTTATGATATACTCTTTTTTTGCGAATTCTAAGTGTAAATATAGGTATTCGGTGCCCTCTCCCCGTGCCCATACCTTCACACTTAGGAGACCCGGGAGGCGGAGTCTTGGCCACATTATAAGGTGTTACGTCGATTCCGTTTTTTCCGTTTGCGAATTGTTTTTTGAGTGAAAACTCTCTGTTTCAGGTGAACTTATTCAATGAGATTGAATCAAATGTGTAATTATCTTGGTAGTTATACCTGTAATTATTTGGGTAATTATCTTGGTAATTATACCTGAGTTATAGCTGATTTTGTGAAATTATGGAACGATTTTTTTTTTAAGAATTTGATCCAATATAAAAAAAGATTTGAAGTTGAATTCATAACTGCATTTATTTTAACTAAGAAAATGTAGTTATTTTTTCAGATTTTATTAACAGTTTGAATACAACATGCATTAAAAATATCATTAAATAAATAAAAAAAACTTATCATCGATAACTGCCTTTAACACGTTAACACGTGCGATTATTGCATCGATAGTGGATGATAGTTTTATTTCAATGAATTGTTTTAAATCATTATTCGTCCATAAGCTTAATGACTCAAACTTCATTTTTACATTATGATTATATTTTTTAACAAATTAAATGAGTAATACAGATATTGAAGAAGTACCAAGAATAGCTGAATCAATAACTGAGCAATTATTGAACATTGTGTGATTTTTTTTCTCCAATTTTTATGAAATTCAATGAGTTACAGTTCTATTTATTTTCACAAACCTACTATATTATCACAAAATTAAAATAAAAATCATCGGACAAAGAATAACTAGGTGTTTTTTTGCATCCTTTTATAGAAATCCAACAAATTTCATCAATGCATAAATTGCACAACAAAACACTTTTCCAATAAACAAAAGTTCTCCAGATGAAATGACTTTTCAAGTGCCAGCTCATCACTATTAAACTTAGTCTCGAAATGCACTTTATTTACTATCCAAACTTGTAACAATACGTCCTCGAACGATGACGAGCAAACATCGCACACATTTCGTCATTTGTGCATTAATTAAGTGCCTCGCACATCTCCAGAACTGGGCGAAGGAGTAACTTTTGGCGCACACAAACATGAAAACTTGAACCATCTTTTCGCCACCGGGGGAAAAGCGATTGGGAAAGATATTCACCTCCTTCCAGAATGACGTTGCCTGAGCTTCCAAGAGGGGCAGAGAGAAAGAGTGACACATTACATTATGCAAACGAATGCAACAATATTTCATCTCATTTCATTTCTCATCCTCTGGCTCGCAATTTCTCAAGTTTTAGCTGGCGCTGCTGCTGCTACTGCTAAGCACTAGGTACTAGCTAGGTTGGTTTAGCTCTGCTGGAAAAGTAAGGGACTCATCTTCATTACCAAGAACCGCACTTTGTCTTGCAAGTCATCTCCGGTGCGGTGGTGATGCTGGTTGAATTGCATACATGCATTCCTTGGGAGCACTGTTCTGATAGATGCACGTTGACAGTGACGTATATTTACACGTTTTTCCAACGTTGTGAGGAAGGTTCAGACCAAATGATAAACATATGACTGGGTCACGAAAAACTTTACTTCTCTTGTTTTATGTTTATATTGTTTCATTTTAAGTTTTTGCCTTCCTCACCTTACTGAGGAAAGGCTATAAAATCACTCGAAAACTGAACTTCTCAATTAGACCTCCTAGACCCACCTTCATGTATACCTATCTACTCAGAATCAAATTCTGAGCAAATGTCTGTGTGTGTGGTGGGATGTTGATCAAAAAATTGTCACTCGATTATCTTGACATTGAATAAACGGAATTTGTCCGTTTTGGCGTCATTCGATCCGTCTTGAGGACCCATAAGTCGCTATTGAAAATTATGCGGTTTAGTTAAGTACTTCAAAAGTTAAGCTAAAAAAACAATTTTAACAAATGTCCAGAAGATTGTATAAAGGGTGGTTTTTGTAAGAAAACCTGGCATGTTATACATTTTTAGAAAGGTATTTAAAAGACCTTTCCAACGCGATCAATACATTGAAGATCTGACGACCCTATCATAGTTATTAGCACTTAAGTGTTATCTATGTACTTTTTGGAAGCCGGATCTCAGATATTTTGATGAAAACGATGTCCGGATCTATCATGCGACCTCTCGTTGGATAGGTAATCAAAAGACCTTTCCAACGCGTTCAAAACATTGGACAACCCTAGCAAAAATTATAGGCACTTAGGTGTTATTTATACACTATTTGGAGGACAGATCTCAGATATTTTGATGAAAACGTTGTCCAAATATATCATGCGACTTATCTTTGGATAGGTAATTAAATGATCTTTCGAATGTGAGGAAGGCACCAACCACCTAAGGGTGGATTAAGTAACGTTTTTAATTTGCATTTATCTTGTTCAGTTTATGTTTGTTTACATTTTTATCATTACATTTTGCCTATCTAATTTATTCATGTTTTTACAGTAATCTTTTCAATTTTTTGTCTGTTTTCACATTTTCTGCTATAAAATGGCACCATTGTCATTTAAGTTGTAAAAAAATGCATAGAGGCATAGTCTGGGACACTAGAAAAATTACTGCATACTTCTTTTTACTTAAAATATAGGAAATGTTATTAAAAAACATCAGCCAAAGTTGACCCCTAAAAAAATACATTTTTAAAAACATTGGCAAAGTAACATAAAACAAATAAATCTTCCATCCTATACATTTTCTAAAATTTTAAGAGTTCTTCTTTCTAATGCTTGTTAAAGATCAAAAAATGGATTTTGGCGATTTTTTTAATTCTTTATTATAGAGTTTTTCAGCCGGAGGCTGGTTCAACTCTTGGCGATTTTTTAAATTGAAGCCCGTCTAAAGGCGGGGTTGGGTTGGGTTGTAGACAGCATCACCTGGAACATGCATGGGTTTGTTCATAATTAAACATGTTTTGTATATAAAAAAAAATCAAAAAAAAAAATAAATAGCCGTATTAAGCCAATATTGAGCAGGTTTTCAAAAGTTGACAATTTTTGTTTGCATAACATTAACATTCCAACGCCCAAGGCTCCAAAAAAGTTGGAACGGTAATTTCAACTCAATGGTTTTCGGGCATAACTCTAAATTGTTCAAACAGGAGTAAGTCTATGTAAAAAGGAATCTATGCACAGAAAACAAAACCGCTAGATTAACCCTCTACAACCCAACCCCGCCTTTAGACGGGCTTCGACTTGAAATATCGCCAAAATTCAATTTTTCAACCAATTTTTGATCTTTAAAAAGCATTGGAAAGAAGAACTCTTAAAATTTAGATAATTTTAGGATTGGAAGTTTAACTTGTTTTATGTGACGTTGGTAATGATTTAAAAAATGTCATTTTTTTTAGGGCTCAACTATGACTGTTTTTGCCTTCCTCACCTTACTGAGGAAAGGCTACAAAGCACTCGAAAAACGAAATTCTCAATTTGACCTCCTAGACCCACCTTCATGTATACATATCGACTCAGAATCAAATTCTGAGCAAATGTCTGTGTGTGTGGTGGGATGTTGATAAACAAGAATGCACTGGATTATCTCGCCTTGGCTGAACCAATTTGGACCATACTGGTCATTTTCGATCCGTCTTAGGGTCTCATAAGTCGCTATTGAAAATTATAAAGTTTAGTAAAGTACTTCAAAAGTTATGCTAAAAAAAACGATTCTAACAAAAGTGCAGAAGATTGTAAAAAGGGTGTTTTTTGTAAGAAACCCCGTCATGTTAAACATTGTTAGAAAGGTATTCAAAAGACCTATCCAACGAATTCAAAAGATTGATTATCTGACAACTCTGAGTGGGCTAAGGCGCCAGTCTTTACTGTTGGTGCTGGGTTTGAATCCCGTCGGTTGCATTTTTTTTTTTGTGTTTGCAAAAATTCTACATGCAGTGTGTAATATTAAGTGTTTATTTTGACGAAGGTGATGTGCATGCTTTTGCATGCGATTTTACCGTCGGATTTTTTGCTGTGTAGTGTCCCAGACTATGCCTCTACGTATTTTATTACAACTTAAATGATAATTATGCTATTTTATAGCAGAAAATGTGAAAAAAGCAAAACATTGAATAAGTGACTGTAAAAACATTACAAAATTAGATAGACCAAATGTAATGATTGGAGTTAGTACAATAGGTCAAATGAGCAACTCTCTACGAAATCGGCCTATTTCGACCATTTTTATTTTTTGTATTTTTTTTATTTGACTTAAACTTTGTGGGGGCCTTCCCTATGACCAAATAAGCTATTTTGCGTCATTGGTTCACCCATACAAGTCTCCATACAATTTTGGCTGCTGTCCATACAAAAATGGTATGTAAATATTCAAACAGCTGTAACTTTTAAGTGAATTTTCTGATCAATTTGGTATCTTCGGCAAAGTTGTAGGTATTGTTGAGGACTTTTGGGAAAAAATAGGTACACGGAAAAAAAATTTGCAGATTTTTTATCAACTTTTTTTTCACAAAAACTAAATTTCCCAAAATACGTATTTTTTGATTTTCGAGATTTTTTTAATATGTTTAGGGGACAAAATCCACAACTATTGAGCCATAGAGAAGCATGGTCAAAAAATTTGCCGCCGAGTTATGAATTTTTGAAAAAATAGTGATTTTTGGAAAAAATCGAAGTTTTATGCAAAAACAAGTTTGACATTATTTTTTAATGCAAAATTGCATTTGCAATCGAAAAGTACTTTACAGATTTAAAATAGCAGGATTGTTTTGAGATATATTTAGCATATAAATTCTTAAATTATGTCAAAAATAAACTGCGCTGAAAAAAATAGTTTAAAGAAAAAACAGCTTTGGCTCAATTAAAAAATTACAGCAAACGTCATGAGAACAGGGTTTGTTTGTTTTTCCAATCATTACACGCAGTTTTTCGTATTTGCTAAAGAAACATGATAATGATTCAATTATTTAAAAAAATCATCAGATAATACACTTCCGCTCGAAGCTAGTCCGTCCCATATGTAATTTCGTGAATTTTGAGGTAATGATGCAGTTTGGTTCAAAATCATGTAAACTATCAGAAAAACCAATAAAGTGTAGTACTTTGTTCTAGAAAGCCGGAGAAAATCCACTTTTTCGTGAAATTCTAACACGTAGCCTTATGGGCGGGACAACTTAGACACGCGTTTTTCTCAGCTTGCTGTTTTTACAAATGGGACGGACACGAATAGAGCGGCAGTACAAATGTTGTTCCTTTAGGTAGTCTGCTTTAACAAAAATATACTTTAGTACAAATCAGAACAAATAAAGGCAATTTTACAATTATTGCTGCAAATTTTCATTGATACTCTCTAAAATTATTTTTTTATTCTCTCTGTAAATTTCTTTCTCTGTTCCTAGACCACCTGCAACAAAAAAAAAAAAAAATATTGGTGGCACACTTGTGATAACCGTCATACAAATCTCCATCAAAATATTGGTGGCACACTTGTGACAACCGCCATACAAATCTCCATCAAAATATTGGTGGCACACTTGTGACAACCGCCATACAAATCGCCATCAAAATATTGGTGGCACACTTGTGACAACCGCCATACAAATCGTTATCAAAATATTGGTGGCACACTTGTGATAACCGCCATACAAATCTCCATCAAAATATTGGTGGCACACTTGTGACAACCGCCATACAAATCGCCATCAAAATATTGGTGGCACACTTGTGACAACCGCCATACAAATCTCCATCAAAATATTGGTGGCACACTTGTGACAACCGCCATACAAATCGCCATCAAAATATTGGTGGCACACTTGTGACAACCGCCATACAAATCGCCATCAAAATATTGGTGGCACACTTGTGATAACCGCCATACAAATCTCCATCAAAATATTGGTGGCACACTTGTGACAACCGCCATACAAATCGCCATCAAAATATTGGTGGCACACTTGTGACAACCGCCATACAAATCGCCATCAAAATATTGGTGGCACACTTGTGACAACCGCCATACAAATCGCCATCAAAATATTGGTGGCACACTTGTGACAACCGCCATACAAATTGCCATCAAAATATTGGTGGCACACTTGTGACAACCGCCATACAAATCGCCATCAAAATATTGGTGGCACACTTGTGACAACCGCCATACAAATCGCCATCAAAATATTGGTGGCACACTTGTGATAACCGCCATACAAATCTCCATCAAAATATTGGTGGCACACTTGTGACAACCGCCATACAAATCGTTATCAAAATATTGGTGGCACACTTGTGATAACCGCCATACAAATCTCCATCAAAATATTGGTGGCACACTTGTGACAACCGCCATACAAATCGCCATCAAAATATTGGTGGCACACTTGTGACAACCGCCATACAAATCGCCATCAAAATATTGGTGGCACACTTGTGACAACCGCCATACAAATCGTTATCAAAATATTGGTGGCACACTTGTGATAACCGCCATACAAATCTCCATCAAAATATTGGTGGCACACTTGTGACAACCGCCATACAAATCGCCATCAAAATATTGGTGGCACACTTGTGATAACTGCCATACAAATCTCCATCAAAATATTGGTGGCACACTTGTGACAACCGCCATACAAATCGCCATCAAAATATTGGTGGCACACTTGTGACAACCGCCATACAAATCTCCATCAAAATATTGGTGGCACACTTGTGACAACCGCCATACAAATCGCCATCAAAATATTGGTGGCACACTTGTGACAACCGCCATACAAATCGCCATCAAAATATTGGTGGCACACTTGTGATAACCGCCATACAAATCTCCATCAAAATATTGGTGGCACACTTGTGACAACCGCCATACAAATCGCCATCAAAATATTGGTGGCACACTTGTGACAACCGCCATACAAATTGCCATCAAAATATTGGTGGCACACTTGTGACAACCGCCATACAAATCGCCATCAAAATATTGGTGGCACACTTGTGACAACCGCCATACAAATCGCCATCAAAATATTGGTGGCACACTTGTGACAACCGCCATACAAATCTCCATCAAAATATTGGTGGCACACTTGTGACAACCGCCATACAAATCGCCATCAAAATATTGGTGGCACACTTGTGACAACCGCCATACAAATCGCCATCAAAATATTGGTGGCACACTTGTGATAACCGCCATACAAATCTCCATCAAAATATTGGTGGCACACTTGTGACAACCGCCATACAAATCGCCATCAAAATATTGGTGGCACACTTGTGACAACCGCCATACAAATCGTTATCAAAATATTGGTGGCACACTTGTGACAACCGCCATACAAATCGCCATCAAAATATTGGTGGCACACTTGTGACAACCGCCATACAAATCGCCATCAAAATATTGGTGGCACACTTGTGACAACCGCCATACAAATCGCCATCAAAATATTGGTGGCACACTTGTGACAACCGCCATACAAATCGCCATCAAAATATTGGTGGCACACTTGTGATAACCGCCATACAAATCTCCATCAAAATATTGGTGGCACACTTGTGACAACCGCCATACAAATCTCCATCAAAATATTGGTGGCACACTTGTGACAACCGCCATACAAATCGCCATCAAAATATTGGTGGCACACTTGTGACAACCGCCATACAAATCTCCATCAAAATATTGGTGGCACACTTGTGACAACCGCCATACAAATCGCCATCAAAATATTGGTGGCACACTTGTGACAACCGCCATACAAATCGCCATCAAAATATTGGTGGCACACTTGTGACAACCGCCATACAAATCGCCATCAAAATATTGGTGGCACACTTGTGACAACCGCCATACAAATCGCCATCAAAATATTGGTGGCACACTTGTGACAACCGCCATACAAATCGCCATCAAAATATTGGTGGCACACTTGTGACAACCGCCATACAAATCTCCATCAAAATATTGGTGGCACACTTGTGACAACCGCCATACAAATCGCCATCAAAATATTGGTGGCACACTTGTGACAACCGCCATACAAATCGCCATCAAAATATTGGTGGCACACTTGTGACAACCGCCATACAAATCGCCATCAAAATATTGGTGGCACACTTGTGATAACCGCCATACAAATCTCCATCAAAATATTGGTGGCACACTTGTGACAACCGCCATACAAATCGCCATCAAAATATTGGTGGCACACTTGTGACAACCGCCATACAAATCGTTATCAAAATATTGGTGGCACACTTGTGACAACCGCCATACAAATCGCCATCAAAATATTGGTGGCACACTTGTGACAACCGCCATACAAATCGCCATCAAAATATTGGTGGCACACTTGTGATAACCGCCATACAAATCTCCATCAAAATATTGGTGGCACACTTGTGACAACCGCCATACAAATCTCCATCAAAATATTGGTGGCACACTTGTGACAACCGCCATACAAATCGCCATCAAAATATTGGTGGCACACTTGTGACAACCGCCATACAAATTGCCATCAAAATATTGGTGGCACACTTGTGACAACCGCCATACAAATCGCCATCAAAATATTGGTGGCACACTTGTGACAACCGCCATACAAATCGCCATCAAAATATTGGTGGCACACTTGTGACAACCGCCATACAAATCTCCATCAAAATATTGGTGGCACACTTGTGACAACCGCCATACAAATCGCCATCAAAATATTGGTGGCACACTTGTGACAACCGCCATACAAATCGCCATCAAAATATTGGTGGCACACTTGTGATAACCGCCATACAAATCTCCATCAAAATATTGGTGGCACACTTGTGACAACCGCCATACAAATTGCCATCAAAATATTGGTGGCACACTTGTGACAACCGCCATACAAATCGCCATCAAAATATTGGTGGCACACTTGTGACAACCGCCATACAAATCGCCATCAAAATATTGGTGGCACACTTGTGACAACCGCCATACAAATCGCCATCAAAATATTGGTGGCACACTTGTGATAACCGCCATACAAATCTCCATCAAAATATTGGTGGCACACTTGTGACAACCGCCATACAAATCGCCATCAAAATATTGGTGGCACACTTGTGACAACCGCCATACAAATTGCCATCAAAATATTGGTGGCACACTTGTGACAACCGCCATACAAATCGCCATCAAAATATTGGTGGCACACTTGTGACAACCGCCATACAAATCGCCATCAAAATATTGGTGGCACACTTGTGACAACCGCCATACAAATCTCCATCAAAATATTGGTGGCACACTTGTGACAACCGCCATACAAATCTCCATCAAAATATTGGTGGCACACTTGTGACAACCGCCATACAAATCGCCATCAAAATATTGGTGGCACACTTGTGACAACCGCCATACAAATCTCCATCAAAATATTGGTGGCACACTTGTGACAACCGCCATACAAATCGCCATCAAAATATTGGTGGCACACTTGTGACAACCGCCATACAAATTGCCATCAAAATATTGGTGGCACACTTGTGACAACCGCCATACAAATCGCCATCAAAATATTGGTGGCACACTTGTGACAACCGCCATACAAAACTTCATCAACATTCAAATAGCCCTTTAGGAACACACTTGTGACACGTAGTACATTTTCAATTCGAAAATTTTGTGCTATCTTGTTACACGTTGATCTGCCATAAATCATAAAAGGTTCGTGTCTAGAATGAAATAATTTTCCATCCGGGGTTATTGTCTGTGCTTTTTGGATATGGGGAAAAACCTTTGATTTTCAGGGGTTTTCTTGATTTTTCCAACTTTCTTTCGATTGTATTTGTTTAAAGCGTGTTAATGGTTTGATTTTTTGTATTTTTCAATAATTTTTGTATTAATTTAGTTGATTAAAATTTCTTATAGAGCCATTTTACCAGCAATCACGAAAATAGCTGGAAAATCCAAGAAAATCGGGAAAATTTTAACCTTTTATTCCAAATAATAAAAATTTAAATAGTTTCTGATGAATGACAACATTGGATTTAAAAATAATATTGTTTAAGTTCATAAAAACATCAATTTAATGTTAACTTAGTTTGTATGGTAATTTTGGGCACACTTGTGACACGTAGTACATTTTTTACTTTCAGGGCACACTTGTGACACGTGCTTTTCTGATTTTTGTATACTTTCTGTACTATATCTTTTAGTAGGTGTTACTAAATGAGTTCATACTTGGAGCGTTTGTTGAGTGATAGTGTACGGACCGATCGCTTCATTCAGAATGATTCTATCAGTAACTGATGTGAAAATATTTAACTTTAAACTTTAAAAATCGATTTACTCGAAAAGTACTAAATGGCGTTTGTCACAAGATAGCACAGAAGTGACGAAATATTGCAACTGTTTATCATTTTTTGTCAACTTACCTGTAAATTTTTCGATTCAGGATCTCATCTCTTTCTGCACAATCGTTAACTACCTTCAGATCTTGCAGTTGCGGCCTTCCTTTAAGATACTCATTTGGATTCAGTTTTAAAAGAAATCTAAAGAAAATTCCTTCCTTTTTTATCTAAAAAACTGCATGGTATTTCTTGTAACAAAAGCAGATAAATTAAAATCCAACACGTTTGTAATTAGGTTTGGATCAGAACAGATGACGATTCATGGATGAACTAATTCATCAAATTTGTATTCTCTCACACACGCTCTTACAATATGATATCTATTGTTGTGTTTTTTTCGTTTTGTTGATCACATATTACATTAAATTGTATATCTCAAAACAATCCTGCTATTTTAGTTGAAAATTATAATTAACATGCCAGAAACGCAGCGCAGCGGATAGCAAACGAAAACGACGACGACGACAAAAGTCCAAGCAGAGAAACAGCGCGCGCTTGTTGGTAAACAGGCAGGCAGGCAGGCGAGCAAGCTCGTGAGGGTGTTTGAACCTGAGAGAGAGCACGTGCGTGTACGAATTGGAAATAAACATCGTTGCTAGGTAGCCCCTTACAGCTGGCCGCGCAAAAATGGTTAGTTTTGGGTGCTAATAACTTCGCGTGAAAAAATCCTAAAAATATGGTGTCTCCGGGAAAGTTGTTCTTAATTTAATGAAGGTTCTACATTTGAGAAATGGTAAGAATAGGATAATTATGGCGCCTTCCACAGGTAAAAAAGTAAAACAGTTGCTTTTCTCCATACATTTTGACGATTTTTCCCATACAAACTTTAAGCGATTGGAGGGAGGGGTTCCCGTGGTCAGAATGAGCTCAAATTTGGAATTTAGCCTAGTGATGGGTCAATCTTTGATTTCAGGGGGTAGCCTCAAAAAAGTCCGGATTTGGACCACCCTAATGACCATTTCGAAATTTTTTTTTTTAAAAGTTCAGAAAATTTGCTATAAAATTGTCTAAGAAATATTAAAGATAGGACCTCGGGTTGCTTAGATAGAGCTGCTTTAAGAAAAAAAAACACGAAAATTGAAGTTTTCTTAATATCACCAAAACAACCCACCATTTTCTAATAACCATATCTCAGCAGCTAATGGTCCGATTTTCAATGTTAATACATAAAAAATTCGTGAAATTTCCCGATCTTTTCGAAAAAAAATATGTTGTAAATTTTTAAATCAAGACTAGCATTTTAAATGGGCGTAATATTCAATGTTTGGCCCTTTTAAAATTTTATTCTTGATTTAAAAATTTTCAAAGTATTTTTTTTTTCGAAAAGATCGAAAATTTCACGAATGTTTCTTGTATTAACATTGATAATCGGACCATTAGTTGCTGAGATATCGTCATTAGAAAATGGTGGGTTATTTTGGTGAGATTAAGAAAACTTCAATTTTCGTGTTTCTTTTTTTTTAAGCGGCTCTATCTCAGAAACCCGAGGTCCAATCTTCAATGTCTCTTAGACAATTTTATAGCAAATTTTCTGAACTTTTCAAAAAAAATATTTTAAGAAATGGTCACTTCCCAATTAACATTTTTTTTCCAGGAGTTCTACAAGAGCTCTTTAAAGATAGCTACAGCATAGCAGTTCTGACCGCGGTAGGATAAAATTCTCTTTAAAACTTCTTCAGGAGTTTGGAAGAGTACTTGAAGAGAGTTTTATCCTACCGCGGTCCAAACTGCTATGCTGTAGCTATCTTGAAGAGCTCTTGTAGAACTCCTGGAAAAAATGTTACTTGGGTTATGGTCACTATTTTTAAAAATTGAAAAACTGCAAATATTTCGTTAAAATCAAACTTTCGGTGGCTATATCTCAAAAACGGAGCCCTTAATCAAAAAAAATGCACAGTGCTTTTTGATTGCAAATTCAATTTTACATCGAAAAATTAAATTGAAAAATTTGAATATCTGCGGCTTTTTTTTTCAAAAAAGTCACTTAAAATGGCTAAAACTTGAAAACGGTGCACTTTATAAGAATTTCACTGAAGTACTTTTTGATTGCAAATTCGATTTTACATCGAAAAATGAAGTTGAAAAATTTTTGCGCTTCATATTACGATTTTTTGAAAAAATCGGTATTGATTCAAAAATTTATAACTCGGTCAAAGTATTTTTGCCAGTCCTTGAAATTTCTGAAAAGTTGGCATTTGATGTCCAATAAAACATTTCAGAAAATAAAAAATAATAATTAAAAATAGAGCAATTTCAGCTCAAATCAGGATTTTTCTGGTACGATTGTTCCCGACCCTCTTCGATTTCAATGAAACTTTTTAGACATGTTATCCTACACAGAAAAAAAATAATTCTCGTAATCGTGAATTAAGTTCACGAATGTGAGAACCACGAAGAAATTTATTCATAAACGTGAATAAATTCCTTCGTGGTTCTCGCATTCGTGAATTTAATTCACGATTTCGGGAATCGGTTTTTTACAGTGTAGGCCTATAAAAGCCATTATATAAAAATAATAAAAATGAGTTGCTCACATCAAGCTATTTTTACTTGATTTCAGAAACTTCAATTTAATGTCAAAGTAACAAAGAGTTAGCATGCAAAGTGTCATTTTCCATAATTCCCATAAATGTTTAATTACAGAAGAAAGTGTACAAATTTAGTTATTTTCACTGGATCATTGCCATATTAAGCTTGTTTGCATTCTTATTCCAAATAATTTATTTCATATTGTTGTGTTTAGTTTTGCTTCGACAACTCTATGCACTTGTCTGAAAAAAAGACTAATTGCATTGGATACCGAGCTGTCAAATGTAAGCTAGCAGCGTAATTGAATAAAAGTTTTGTTGACATAACCCAACCTCGATGAAAACACCCTCAAAAACCCAATAACACACACCAAACAACCAACTAAGCCACCGAATATTGCCCTATCTACATCTCGTCCAACTCTGGCAACACCGCCAGTAACACTCTGCGCTCAAGTTTCAATTTGCTGTTAATCCAGCAACACCATATTCGCAACATATGATGCACGGGACCACCATTGGCAAAAGTGTGTGCTAAATTATTCATGTGACACAAGCGCTATCGGAAAATGAAAATAAATATTGCAGCAGCCAGCCAGCCAGCTAGCGCTGGAATGGAATGCTTTCATTCATAATCAAATTTTCGCGCACGAAACAAAAACACAAAAACCAGCAAAAAAGAAAGAGACACAAGCGTGAGAGTTTTCCTCCGATGAAGTGCTGATATTCTGATGCTGGAAAACAAATCATCAATATGCAAGATGGATTCACCTATAGTAGATTAAAAATTAAAAGTTCATTGACTTTTAAGTGATGATTTGCACTTAATAGGCGCTTTTAAACAGAATACATTTTGAAAAATAAACATGTAAGACAAATCTGTAGTACATAATATGTGATGCTGAAAAGTCTGTCTGTTTTTGTATGTTTGGCATGGTTAAGGTGAATTTTGTTATTTAATCTTTTTCCAGCGAATGAATTTTTCCCCAAAAGATGCATCCACATCAGTGGGTGCAACCCGAAAGCACATACTGAAATATGGTTCGTCTTGCCACGCCACCAGGTTCAGTGGAAGCTCTCTGATCAGGATATGAATAAGACACTAAATTTGCTGTGATTCGATGTTTTACGATGGCAGTGGCTTCATAAAGTGTGCACTGGATTATTTGAATGCATCAACTGGTGCAGGAAGCAAGCTGATGCAAACGAAGAGTAAATGAACTTGCTACAGAAAATCTGCAACCGTGCATTATTCATGAAGGAACCATCGTTACTTCCCACTTTTGCATCGAACGATGGTTGGTTTATAGCTCGAAAGCGTTCATTTATAATGGAATTTGCACGGGTTTCGGAATGCTTGCCTTGTTTATTGTCTTGAGTTATGCTGTTAAATTCAATTTAAAATTGATCATTTTTTCTAGAAACAAATCAAAGGATCTTTTAAATAAACCGTGAATGAAATATTTAAAAATTGTCTTTAAATTTAATATTTGACATTAGTTTAAAAGACATAAGTTCGAATGGCAACAACAACATTTGTTTTCCTAACAATCAGGAAAGTAACACCGATAAAAAAATAGCTTTTTAAGATCGAAAATGCCACATGGGTAATTCTCCGTCAACTTCAACGAAATCGGCAAAAGTTGCCAAAATCCCTCTTTGATTTGCATGAAACATTGTTCCAATGGTATTTTTTGTCCCTGATTACTATCCGAGCTCAATTTTTTTATATCTTTTGAAGGAGGGGCCGTACGACCCCTTCAATTTTTGAACATTTGAAAAAAGACGTGTTTTTAAACAATTTGCAGCCTAAAATGGTTATGATAAAGAAATTTGGTGTCAAAGAGACTTTTATGCAACATTTGATGGCGTACTCAGAATTCCGAGAAAAAATGTCATTTCATGAGAAATTTAATGTACTTTTTGAATCTGCAGTATCATTAAAAACATAATTTTTAATTTTTAATTTTTAATTTTGTGTTTTATGTAACTTTGCAGAGTTATGTTTTAGAGTGTAACAATGTTCTACAAAGTGTAACAATGTTCTACAAAGTTGTAGAGCAGAAAAATTACAAAAATTGTAATGCATCAACAAAAAGGGTTTGCTTAATACCATCATGAGTAATCGCAATTTTACAAAAATAAAGTTTTGAAAAAGTTGATCGCCGTTAATCATGGGCGTTCAAGGTCACCCGCGACAGACACGAACGATGAAACAAAGAAAAACAAAAAAAGTAGAAAACTTCTTCAAAACTATGTTTTGTAAAACTGCGATAACTCGTTATGATTACAAACAAAAACAACCCTTTCATTTTCATACATAAAGATATAAAGATTTATTTAAAATAATATGAAAACATAAATCAGATCTTCAACATTATTCCTCATTAAACTATGTAAAAAACTTAAACACTCCAAATATAACTCAAATAGATACCATAACCTGTTTCGACCTTTTGTCAATTTTAAACCTTCCGTACGTTCAACCTACCCCTACATGACTTTTTCTTTATACAAAATTTCAATGTATGTAAGGAGCGTGGTTATTTTTTGGAATTATAATTTTTAAGTAGTATCTCAATCAACCGTTTCAATCAAAACAATGTTGAAAAGTATTACTTTTCTAAACAAGTGCTAAACATTCAACTTTTCAGAATCCATTCCAGTTTAAAAAAGTTGTACTTTTCATTATTTGTTTTGAACAGTGTTTCGATTAGATCCTGTTCATTCTGGTAAAGAAAAGAAGGCTTTTTCGTCATTCGAGAATTACAGAAAAAGTAGGGGAAATTCTCGTAAGTTTGGCAGGTTAAGCACTCGCTCCTAACTCCATCCAATTTGCTGATTTTCACTATTTAAACAACCATTTTTGCATAACTTTTGATAGAAACTTGCTTGCTCACTTCTCATTGAGCTATTTATCACTCGATTTCAGTTGAAAACGCTATTAATTAGCTTTAATTGAATGTCAAAGTTCTGACCTGCCAACATTAGAGGCACGCTGGAATTAGATGCTGTTCCCCTACGTTGTTTCACGACAGAACTGCAAAAAATAGTTTTTTGCAATTCCGTCGTGAATGTCAATCCATCCAGCAGGGCAATCTGGCCAAATAAAAAATCCGAACATGGTTTTAGCATGTACCAAAGTGGTACATAAGTGTACCTTTAAGGATTTTTGATGTACTTCAAAGGTTCGATAAGTAGCCTTGCCCTGCTGGAAAGATAGCTGTTTTTTAGAAAACGTCACCAAATCAACTTCTTTATTACAGGAAAGTTATGTACCATCGATGTACCTAACGAATCTGTGTTCAGATTTTACCTAAACTTCTTATAAGTAGTACTTCCCTTTATACTTAACTTTTGAAGTACTTTATATATTGATTTTGACAACGGGATCGTGTTCCTTGGAAAATTTTAAGTAAGTTTGAGTATAAAAAGTCCATACTTAAGTTGATTTAGGCCAACTCTGGAACAATTTATCGATTTTTTGAATATAAAGTACCATGCGCCTCCTTTAAAATGAAATTACACTGAATAATAATAAAACCAACATGTATTACAATAAAAACTAAAAGAGAAAATGTTTTTCTAATGCTTCTAATGCTAAATCAATATGTGCATACATACAAATAAGGATTTATAAAACAATAAAATTAAAACTTGGAGAAGTTGAAAGAAATATTAAAAATAAACATCAAAACTAAAATAAAAGTTGCCCGCTGTCATCACAGACAATTGTACCCATAGAAAAGTGTGTTTCTGTTATCTGTGAACAATGTACATCGCATGTACCAACTTGTACTTGAATGGAAAAAAATATTTTCTAATAAAACAATTCGAATATTTGTGAAATTTGATGAAAATCCAAAATAAATCAACTAAACTCAAATAGCAGCTGCCCGTTGTTATCACAGACAATTGTACCAATAGAAAAGCGTGTTTCTGTTGTCTGTGAACAATGTACATCGCATGTACCAACTTGTAATTGCATGGAAATAATTGTTTTCTAATAAAAAAATTCGAATATTTGAGAAATTTGATGAAAATTCAAAATAAATAAAAAAAAACTCAAATAGCAGCTGCACGTTGTTATCACAGACAATTGTACCAATAGAAAAGTGTGTTTCTGTTGTCTGTGAACAATGTACATCACATGTACCAACTTGTACTTGCATGGAAATAATTATTTTCTAATAAAACAATTCGAATATTTGTGAAATTTGATGAAAATTCAAAAAAAATCAAATAAACTCAAATAGCAGCTGCCCGTTGTTATCACAGACAATTGTACCAATAGAAAAGCGTGTTTCTGTTGTCTGTGAACAATGTACATCGCATGTACCAACTTGTACTTGCATGGAAATAATTGTTTTCTAATAAAACAATTCGAATATTTGTGAAATTTGATGAAAATTCAAAATAAATCAAATAAACTCAAATAGCAGCTGCCCGTTGACATCACAGACAATTGTACCAATAGAAAAGTGTGTTTCTGTTGTCTGTGAACAATGTACAACACATGTACCATTTTGTACTTGCATGGAAATAATTATTTTCTAAAAAAAAATTCGAATATTTGTCAAATTAAATGAAAATCCAAAATAAATCAAATAAACTCAAATAGCAGCTGCCCGTTGTTATCACAGACAATTGTACCAATAGAAGAGTGTGTTTCTGTTGTCTGTGAACAATGTACATCGCATGTACCAACTTGTACTTGCATGGAAATAATTGTTTTCTAATAAAACAATTCGAATATTTGTGAAATTTGATGAAAATCCAAAATAAATCAAATATACTCAAATAGCAGCTGCCCGTTGACATCACAGACAATTGTACCAATAGAAAAGTGTGTTTCTGTTGTCTGTGAACAATGCACAACACATGTACCAACTTGTTCTTGCATGGAAATAATTATTTTCTAATGAAACAATTCGAATATTTGTGAAATTTGATGAAAATCCAAAATAAATCAAATAAACTCAAATAGCAGCTGCCCATTTTTATCACAGACAATTGTGCCAATAGAAAAGTGTGTTTCTGTTGTCTGTGAACAATGTACATCGCATGTACCAACTTGTACTTGCATGGAAATAATTATTTTCTAATAAAACAATTCGAATATTTGTAAAATTTGATGAAAATCCAAAATAAATAAAAAAAACTCAAATAGCAGCTGCCCGTTGTTATCACAGACAATTGTACCAATAGAAAAGTGTGTTTTTTTTGTCTGTGAACAATGCACAACACATGTACCAACTTGTACTTGCATGGAAATAATTATTTTCTAATGAAACAATTCGAATATTTGTGAAATTTGATGAAAATCCAAAATAAATCAAATAAACTCAAATAGCAGCTGCCCGTTGTTATCACAGACAATTGTACCAAAAGAAAAGTGTGTTTTTGTTGTCTGTGAACAATGTACATCGCATGTACCAACTTGTACTTGCATGGAAATAATTGTTTTCTAATAAAACAATTCGAATATTTGTGAAATTTGATGAAAATTCAAAATAAATCAAATAAACTCAAATAGCAGCTGCCCGTTGTTATCACAGACAATTGTACCAATAGAAAAGTGTGTTTCTGTTGTCTGTGAACAATGTACATCACATGTACCATTTTGTACTTGCATGGAAATAATTATTTTCTAAAAAAAAATTCGAATATTTGTCAAATTAAATGAAAATCCAAAATAAATCAAATAAACTCAAATAGCAGCTGCCCGTTGTTATCACAGACAATTGTACCAATAGAAAAGTGTGTTTCTGTTGTCTGTGAACAATGTACATCGCATGTACCAACTTGTACTTGCATGGAAATAATTATTTTCTAATAAAACAATTCGAATATTTGTGAAATTTGATGAAAATTCAAAATAAATCAAATAAACTCAAATAGCAGCTGCCCGTTGTTATCACAGACAATTGTACCAAAAGAAAAGTGTGTTTTTGTTGTCTGTGAACAATGTACATCGCATGTACCAACTTGTACTTGCATGGAAATAATTGTTTTCTAATAAAACAATTCGAATATTTGTGAAATTTGATGAAAATTCAAAATAAATCAAATAAACTCAAATAGCAGCTGCCCGTTGTTATCACAGACAATTGTACCAATAGAAAAGTGTGTTTCTGTTGTCTGTGAACAATGTACATCACATGTACCATTTTGTACTTGCATGGAAATAATTATTTTCTAATAAAACAATTGAAATATTTGTGAAATTTGATGAAAATCCAAAATAAATCAAATAAACTCAAATAGCAGCTGCCCATTTTTATCACAGACAATTGTGCCAATAGAAAAGTGTGTTACTGTTGTCTGTGAACAATGTACATCGCATGTACCAACTTGTACTTGCATGGAAATAATTATTTTCTAATGAAACAATTCGAATATTTGTAAAATTTGATGAAAATCCAAAATAAATAAAAAAACTCAAATAGCAGCTGCCCGTTGTTATCACAGACAATTGTACCAATAGAAAAGTGTGTTTTTTTTGTCTGTGAACAATGCACAACACATGTACCAACTTGTACTTGCATGGAAATAATTATTTTCTAATGAAACAATTCGAATATTTGTGAAATTTGATGAAAATCCAAAATAAATCAAATAAACTCAAATAGCAGCTGCCCGTTGTTATCACAGACAATTGTACCAATAGAAAAGTGTGTTTTTGTTGTCTGTGAACAATGTACATCGCATGTACCAACTTGTACTTGCATGGAAATAATTGTTTTCTAATAAAACAATTCGAATATTTGTGAAATTTGATGAAAATTCAAAATAAATCAAATAAACTCAAATAGCAGCTGCCCGTTGTTATCACAGACAATTGTACCAATAGAAAAGTGTGTTTCTGTTGTCTGTGAACAATGTACATCACATGTACCATTTTGTACTTGCATGGAAATAATTATTTTCTAAAAAAAATTCGAATATTTGTCAAATTAAATGAAAATCCAAAATAAATCAAATAAACTTAAATAGCAGCTGCCCGTTGTTATCACAGACAATTGTACCAATAGAAAAGTGTGTTTCTGTTGTCTGTGAACAATGTACATCGCATGTACCAACTTGTACTTGCATGGAAATAATTGTTTTCTAATAAAAAAATTCGAATATTTGAGAAATTTGATGAAAATTCAAAATAAATAAAAAACTCAAATAGCAGCTGCCCGTTGACATCACAGACAATTGTACCAATAGAAAAGTGTGTTTCTGTTGTCTGTGAACAATGTACATCGCATGTACCAACTTGTACTTGCATGGAAATAATTGTTTTCTAATAAAAAAATTCGAATATTTGAGAAATTTGATGAAAATTCAAAATAAATTAAAAAAAACTCAAATAGCAGCTGCACGTTGTTATCACAGACAATTGTACCAATAGAAAAGTGTGTTTCTGTTGTCTGTGAACAATGTACATCACATGTACCAACTTGTACTTGCATGGAAATAATTATTTTCTAAGAAAACAATTCGAATATTTGTGAAATTTGATGAAAATTCAAAAAAAATCAAATAAACTCAAATAGCAGCTGCCCGTTGTTATCACAGACAATTGTACCAATAGAAAAGCGTGTTTCTGTTGTCTGTGAACAATGTACATCGCATGTACCAACTTGTACTTGCATGGAAATAATTGTTTTCTAATAAAACAATTCGAATATTTGTGAAATTTGATGAAAATTCAAAATAAATCAAATAAACTCAAATAGCAGCTGCCCGTTGTTATCACAGACAATTGTACCAATAGAAAAGTGTGTTTCTGTTGTCTGTGAACAATGTACATCACATGTACCATTTTGTACTTGCATGGAAATAATTATTTTCTAAAAAAAATTCGAATATTTGTCAAATTAAATGAAAATCCAAAATAAATCAAATAAACTTAAATAGCAGCTGCCCGTTGTTATCACAGACAATTGTACCAATAGAAAAGTGTGTTTCTGTTGTCTGTGAACAATGTACATCGCATGTACCAACTTGTACTTGCATGGAAATAATTGTTTTCTAATAAAAAAATTCGAATATTTGTGAAATTTGATGAAAATCCAAAATAAATCAAATATACTCAAATAGCAGCTGCCCGTTGACATCACAGACAATTGTACCAATAGAAAAGTGTGTTTTTGTTGTCTGTGAACAATGCACAACACATGTACCAACTTGTTCTTGCATGGAAATAATTATTTTCTAATGAAACAATTCGAATATTTGTGAAATTTGATGAAAATTCAAAATAAATCAAATAAACTCAAATAGCAGCTGCCCGTTGTTATCACAGACAATTGTACCAATAGAAAAGTGTGTTTCTGTTGTCTGTGAACAATGTACATCACATGTACCATTTTGTACTTGCATGGAAATAATTATTTTCTAAAAAAAAATTCGAATATTTGTCAAATTAAATGAAAATCCAAAATAAATCAAATAAACTCAAATAGCAGCTGCCCGTTGTTATCACAGACAATTGTACCAATAGAAAAGTGTGTTTCTGTTGTCTGTGAACAATGCACAACACATGTACCAACTTGTACTTGCATGGAAATAATTATTTTCTAATGAAACAATTCGAATATTTGTGAAATTTGATGAAAATCCAAAATAAATCAAATAAACTCAAATAGCAGCTGCCCGTTGTTATCACAGACAATTGTACCAAAAGAAAAGTGTGTTTTTGTTGTCTGTGAACAATGTACATCGCATGTACCAACTTGTACTTGCATGGAAATAATTGTTTTCTAATAAAACAATTCGAATATTTGTGAAATTTGATGAAAATTCAAAATAAATCAAATAAACTCAAATAGCAGCTGCCCGTTGTTATCACAGACAATTGTACCAATAGAAAAGCGTGTTTCTGTTGTCTGTGAACAATGTACATCGCATGTACCAACTTGTACTTGCATGGAAATAATTATTTTCTAAAAAAAAATTCGAATATTTGTCAAATTAAATGAAAATCCAAAATAAATCAAATAAACTCAAATAGCAGCTGCCCGTTGTTATCACAGACAATTGTACCAATAGAAAAGTGTGTTTCTGTTGTCTGTGAACAATGTACAACACATGTACCATTTTGTACTTGCATGGAAATAATTATTTTCTAATAAAAAAATTCGAATATTTGAGAAATTTGATGAAAATTCAAAATAAATAAAAAAAACTCAAATAGCAGCTGCCCGTTGTTATCACAGACAATTGTACCAATAGAAAAGTGTGTTTCTGTTGTCTGTGAACAATGTACATCACATGTACCAACTTGTACTTGCATGGAAATAATTATTTTCTAATAAAACAATTCGAATATTTGTGAAATTTGATGAAAATTCAAAATAAATCAAATAAACTCAAATAGCAGCTGCCCGTTGTTATCACAGACAATTGTACCAATAGAAAAGTGTGTTTCTGTTGTCTGTGAACAATGTACAACACATGTACCATTTTGTACTTGCATGGAAATAATTATTTTCTAATAAAAAAATTCGAATATTTGAGAAATTTGATGAAAATTCAAAATAAATAAAAAAAAACTCAAATAGCAGCTGCCCGTTGTTATCACAGACAATTGTACCAATAGAAAAGTGTGTTTCTGTTGTCTGTGAACAATGCACAACACATGTACCAACTTGTACTTGCATGGAAATAATTATTTTCTAATGAAACAATTCGAATATTTGTGAAATTTGATGAAAATCCAAAATAAATCAAATAAACTCAAATAGCAGCTGCCCGTTGTTATCACAGACAATTGTACCTAAAGAAAAGTGTGTTTTTGTTGTCTGTGAACAATGTACATCGCATGTACCAACTTGTACTTGCATGGAAATAATTGTTTTCTAATAAAACAATTCGAATATTTGTGAAATTTGATGAAAATTCAAAATAAATCAAATAAACTCAAATAGCAGCTGCCCGTTGTTATCACAGACAATTGTACCAATAGAAAAGCGTGTTTCTGTTGTCTGTGAACAATGTACATCGCATGTACCAACTTGTACTTGCATGGAAATAATTATTTTCTAAAAAAAAATTCGAATATTTGTCAAATTAAATGAAAATCCAAAATAAATCAAATAAACTCAAATAGCAGCTGCCCGTTGTTATCACAGACAATTGTACCAATAGAAAAGTGTGTTTCTGTTGTCTGTGAACAATGTACAACACATGTACCATTTTGTACTTGCATGAAAATAATTATTTTCTAATAAAAAAATTCGAATATTTGAGAAATTTGATGAAAATTCAAATTAAATAAAAAAAACTCAAATAGCAGCTGCCCGTTGTTATCACAGACAATTGTACCAATAGAAAAGTGTGTTTCTGTTGTCTGTGAACAATGTACATCACATGTACCAACTTGTACTTGCATGGAAATAATTATTTTCTAATAAAACAATTCGAATATTTGTGAAATTTGATGAAAATTCAAAATAAATCAAATAAACTCAAATAGCAGCTGCCCGTTGTTATCACAGACAATTGTACCAATAGAAAAGCGTGTTTCTGTTGTCTGTGAACAATGTACATCGCATGTACCAACTTGTACTTGCATGGAAATAATTATTTTCTAAAAAAAAATTCGAATATTTGTCAAATTAAATGAAAATCCAAAATAAATCAAATAAACTCAAATAGCAGCTGCCCGTTGTTATCACAGACAATTGTACCAATAGAAAAGTGTGTTTCTGTTGTCTGTGAACAATGTACAACACATGTACCATTTTGTACTTGCATGGAAATAATTATTTTCTAAAAAAAAATTCGAATATTTGAGAAATTTGATGAAAATTCAAAATAAATAAAAAACTCAAATAGCAGCTGCCCGTTGTTATCACAGACAATTGTACCAATAGAAAAGTGTGTTTCTGTTGTCTGTGAACAATGTACAACACATGTACTAACTTGTACTTGCATGGAAATAATTATTTTCTAATAAAAAAATTCGAATATTCTCTCAAATTTTTTAAATATTCGAATTGTTTTATTAGAAAATAATTATTTCCATGCAAGTACAAGTTGGTACATGCAATGTACATTGTTCACAGACAACAGAAACACACTTTTCTATTGGTACAATTGTCTGTGATGTCAACGGGCAGCTGCTATTTGAGTTTATTTGATTTATTTTGGATTTTCATCAAATTTCACAAATATTTCAATTGTTTTATTAGAAAATAATTATTTCCATGCAAGTACAAGTTGGTACATGCGATGTACATTGTTCACAGACAACAGAAACACACTTTTCTATAGGTACAATTGTCTGTGATGTCAACGGGCAGCTGCTATTTGAGTTTATTTGATTTATTTTGGATTTTCATTTAATTTGACAAATATTCGATTTTTTTTTTTTAGAAAATAATTATTTCCATGCAAGTACAAGTTGGCACATGCGATGTACATTGTTCACAGACAACAGAAACACACTTTTCTATTGGTACAATTGTCTGTGATAACAACGGGCAGCTGCTATTTGAGTTTATTTGATTTAATTTGGATTTTCATTTAATTTGACAAATATTCGATTTTTTTTTTAGAAAATAATTATTTCCATGCAAGTACAAGTTGATACATGCGATGTACATTGTTCACAGACAACAGAAACACACTTTTCTATTGGTACAATTGTCTGTGATGTCAACGGGCAGCTGCTATTTGAGTTTATTTGATTTATTTTGGATTTTCATTTAATTTGACAAATATTCGATTTTTTTTTAGAAAATAATTATTTCCATGCAAGTACAAGTTGATACATGCGATGTACATTGTTCACAGACAACAGAAACACACTTTTCTATTGGTACAATTGTCTGTGATGTCAACGGGCAGCTGCTATTTGAGTTTATTTGATTTATTTTGGATTTTCATCAAATTTCACAAATATTTCAATTGTTTTATTAGAAAATAATTATTTCCATGCAAGTACAAAATGGTACATGCGATGTACATTGTTCACAGACAACAGAAACACACTTTTCTATTGGTACAATTGTCTGTGATGTCAACGGGCAGCTGCTATTTGAGTTTATTTGATTTATTTTGGATTTTCATCAAATTTCACAAATATTTCAATTGTTTTATTACAAAATAATTATTTCCATGCAAGTACAAGTTGGTACATGCGATGTACATTGTTCACAGACAACAGTAACACACTTTTCTATTGGTACAATTGTCTGTGATGTCAACGGGCAGCTGCTATTTGAGTTTATTTGATTTATTTTGGAATTTCATTTAATTTGACAAATATTCGAAATTTTTTTTTAGAAAATGATTATTTCCATGCAAGTACAAGTTGGTACATGTGTTGTACATTGTTCACAGACAACAGTAACACACTTTTCTATTGGTACAATTGTCTGTGATGTCAACGGGCAGCTGCTATTTGAGTTTATTTGATTTATTTTGGATTTTCATCAAATTTCACAAATATTTCAATTGTTTTATTAGAAAATAATTATTTCCATGCAAGTACAAGTTGGTACATGAGTTGTTCATTTTTCACAGACAACAGAAACACACTTTTCTATTGGTACAATTGTCTGTGATAACAACGGGCAGCTGCTATTTGAGTTTATTTGATTTATTTTGGATTTTCATTTAATTTGACAAATATTCGATTTTTTTTTTTAGAAAATAATTATTTCCATGCAAGTACAAGTTGGTACATGTGTTGTACATTGTTCACAGACAACAAAAACACACTTTTCTATTGGCACAATTGTCTGTGATAACAACGGGTAGCTGCTATTTGAGTTTATTTGATTTATTTTGGATTTTCATTTAATTTGACAAATATTCGATTTTTTTTTTTAGAAAATAATTATTTCCATGCAAGTACAAGTTGGTACATGTGTTGTACATTGTTCACAGACAACAGTAACACACTTTTCTATTGGTACAATTGTCTGTGATGTCAACGGGCAGCTGCTATTTGAGTTTATTTGATTTATTTTGGATTTTCATCAAATTTCACAAATATTTCAATTGTTTTATTAGAAAATAATTATTTCCATGCAAGTACAAGTTGGTACATGTGTTGTACATTGTTCACAGACAACAAAAACACACTTTTCTATTGGCACAATTGTCTGTGATAACAACGGGCAGCTGCTATTTGAATTTATTTGATTTATTTTGGATTTTCATCAAATTTCACAAATATTTCAATTGTTTTATTAGAAAATAATTATTTCCATGCAAGTACAAGTTGGTACATGCGATGTACATTGTTCACAGACAACAGTAACACACTTTTCTATTGGTACAATTGTCTGTGATGTCAACGGGCAGCTGCTATTTGAGTTTATTTGATTTATTTTGGATTTTCATTTAATTTGACAAATATTCGATTTTTTTATTAGAAAATAATTATTTCCATGCAAGTACAAGTTGGTACATGTGTTGTACATTGTTCACAGACAACAGAAACACACTTTTCTATTGGTACAATTGTCTGTGATAACAACGGGCAGCTGCTATTTGAGTTTATTTGATTTATTTTGGATTTTCATCAAATTTCACAAATATTTCAATTGTTTTATTAGAAAATAATTATTTCCATGCAAGTACAAGTTGGTACATGAGTTGTACATTGTTCACAGACAACAGAAACACACTTTTCTATTGGTACAATTGTCTGTGATAACAACGGGCAGCTGCTATTTGAGTTTATTTGATTTATTTTGGATTTTCATCAAATTTCACAAATATTTCAATTGTTTTATTAGAAAATAATTATTTCCATGCAAGTACAAGTTGGTACATGAGTTGTACATTGTTCACAGACAACAGAAACACACTTTTCTATTGGTACAATTGTCTGTGATAACAACGGGCAGCTGCTATTTGAGTTTATTTGATTTATTTTGGATTTTCATTTAATTTGACAAATATTCGATTTTTTTTTTAGAAAATAATTATTTCCATGCAAGTACAAGTTGGTACATGTGTTGTACATTGTTCACAGACAACAAAAACACACTTTTCTATTGGCACAATTGTCTGTGATAACAACGGGCAGCTGCTATTTGAATTTATTTGATTTATTTTGGATTTTCATCAAATTTCACAAATATTTCAATTGTTTTATTAGAAAATAATTATTTCCATGCAAGTACAAGTTGGTACATGCGATGTACATTGTTCACAGACAACAGTAACACACTTTTCTATTGGTTTAATTGTCTGTGATGTCAACGGGCAGCTGCTATTTGAGTTTATTTGATTTATTTTGGATTTTCATTTAATTTGACAAATATTCGATTTTTTTATTAGAAAATAATTATTTCCATGCAAGTACAAGTTGGTACATGTGTTGTACATTGTTCACAGACAACAGTAACACACTTTTCTATTGGTACAATTGTCTGTGATGTCAACGGGCAGCTGCTATTTGAGTTTATTTGATTTATTTTGGATTTTCATCAAATTTCACAAATATTTCAATTGTTTTATTAGAAAATAATTATTTCCATGCAAGTACAAGTTGGTACATGAGTTGTACATTGTTCACAGACAACAGAAACACACTTTTCTATTGGTACAATTGTCTGTGATAACAACGGGCAGCTGCTATTTGAGTTTATTTGATTTATTTTGGATTTTCATTTAATTTGACAAATATTCGATTTTTTTATTAGAAAATAATTATTTCCATGCAAGTACAAGTTGGTACATGTGTTGTACATTGTTCACAGACAACAAAAACACACTTTTCTATTGGCACAATTGTCTGTGATAACAACGGGCAGCTGCTATTTGAGTTTATTTGATTTATTTTGGATTTTCATCAAATTTCACAAATATTTCAATTGTTTTATTAGAAAATAATTATTTCCATGCAAGTACAAGTTGGTACATGAGTTGTACATTGTTCACAGACAACAGAAACACACTTTTCTATTGGTACAATTGTCTGTGATGTCAACGGGCAGCTGCTATTTGAGTTTAGTTGATTTATTTTGGATTTTCATCAAATTTCACAAATATTCGAATTGTTTTATTAGAAAATAATTTTTTCCATGCAAGTACAAGTTGGTACATGCGATGTACATTGTTCACAGACAACAGAAACACACTTTTCTATGGGTACAATTGTCTGTGATGACAGCGGGCAACTTTTATTTTAGTTTTGATGTTTATTTTCAATATTTCTTTCAACTTCTCCAAGTTTTAATTTTATTGTTTTATAAATCCTTATTTGTATGTATGCACATATTGATTTAGCATTAGAAGCATTAGAAAAACATTTTCTCTTTTAGTTTTTATTGTAATACATGTTGGTTTTATTATTATTCAGTGTAATTTCATTTTAAAGGAGGCGCATGGTACTTTATATTCAAAAAATCGATAAATTGTTCCAGAGTTGGCCTAAATCAACTTAAGTATGGACTTTTTATACTCAAACTTACTTAAAATTTTCCAAGGAACACGATCCCGTTGTCAAAATCAATATATAAAGTACTTCAAAAGTTAAGTATAAAGGGAAGTACTACTTATAAGAAGTTTAGGTAAAATCTGAACACAGATTCGTTAGGTACATCGATGGTACATAACTTTCCTGTAATAAAGAAGTTGATTTGGTGACGTTTTCTAAAAAACAGCTATCTTTCCAGCAGGGCAAGGCTACTTATCGAACCTTTGAAGTACATCAAAAATCCTTAAAGGTACACTTATGTACCACTTTGGTACATGCTAAAACCATGTTCGGATTTTTGATTTGGCCAGATTGCCCTGCTGGATGGATTGACATCCGTCGTGAAACTACATACTTTTCCTGTCATTCTTGAACGACGAAATACAGGGCCGTAGCCAGGATTTTTGTTCGGGGGGGGGCTTGGGTGCAAAAAATCAAGGAGTATAAAAATCAGCAAATCATTTATACCATCACTTGGTTTGTGGTATAATTATTGAGATGAATTGTAAAATTTTAATGTAATGTATGCAAAAAAGTTTTCGAAGAATTTCATATTAAGTTATCAATGTATTTATTGAAGAAACTCGTTCGTAATTTTTTTTTCTTTATTTTAACAGCTAGTTTGTATTAAAGGAGTAGAGAAAGTGTTTTTTTTAACATTTTCTTGAATTGTTTAATTGTAATCCAATTTCGTGATAAACGTCGCTAAATTTAAAATATACTTAACTTGAATCAAATTTTTGAAAGCATAAATTTTTTTTAAAGAAATATCGATTTATCTAACCATAAGTATTATGTTTTCTGTATTTTATACTGAGAGAAATTTTAAACCGTCTGGATTTACATTTTCAGCTGTGTGATAATTGTGATGGTTTATCTAACATTTTTCATTTTTTCTAGCACAACATAAAACTCATAACTGGAATATTTGCTTTTCTTAAAATTTTATAAACAAACTTAAACAATGTTTTATTTTAATTGTTCTAAGCTATTGAAGCCATTTCATATTTTGCGAAGCTCCTGGTGCTCTCAAAAATAAATAATTTTAATGAAATACAAAAAAATATAATCGTTGAAATTTCAGCTTCTGAAGTGTCTCCATGGCAACAAAAAAAAATTACGTCGAATCTCAAGTTTACATCAACTGAGTTTACATGTGATTCATTTTTTCCGTGTCGAGTAAATTCACATTTTTTCTGTGTAGGCCTATAATAAATATATATTTGAAGAAAAAAAATCAGTGCCTGTGTTTAATTTTAATGTGTTAAAGAATTAAGATAAAATGTATTAAATTAATTTTTAACGCCAAAATATTCACTGGAAGAGTTATTAATAATGCATATGTAACCATTTTTAAATGCATATGTAACCGTTAAAATTTTCCTCGATTGCATCAAACATTAAAACGAATCATGTTTAACTTTAATATTCCGCCTAAACGCCATTTGGGTAATTCTCTACCAACTCACACGAAATCGGGAAAAGTTGCCCCGACCCCTCTTCGATTTGCGTGAAACTTTGCCCTAAGGGGTAACTTTTGTCCCTGATCACGAATCCGAGGTCCGTTTTTTGATATCTCGTGACGGAGGGGCGGTACGACCCCTTCCATTTTTGAACATGCGAAAAAAGAGGTGTTTTTCAATAATTTGCAGCCTGAAACGGTGATGAGATAGAAATTTGGCATCAAAGGGACTTTTATGTAAAATTAGACGCCCGATTTGATGACGTACTCAGAATTCCGAAAAAACGTATTTTTCATCGAAAAAAACAATAAAAAAGTTTTAAAAATTCTCCCATTTTCCGTTACTCGACTGTAAAAAATTTTGGAACATGTCATTTTATGGGAAATTTAATGTACTTTTCGAATCTACATTGTCCCAGAAGGGTCATTTTTTCATTTAGAACAAAATTTTTCATTTTAAAATTTCGTGTTTTTTCTAACTTTGCAGGGTTATTTTTTAGAGTGTAACAATGTTCTGCAAAGTTGTAGAGCAGACAATTACAAAAATTTTGATATATAGACATAAGGGGTTTGCTTATAAACATCACAAGTTATCGCGATTTTACGAAAAAAAGTTTTGAAAAAGTTACTTTTTGCGTTTCTCTTTGTTTCGTCGTCCGTGTCTGTCGCGGGTGACCATGAACGGCCATGATCGATGACGACCAACTTTTTTAAAACTTTTTTTCGTAAAATCGTGATAACTTGTGATGTTTATAAGCAAACCCCTTATGTATATATATCAAAATTTTTGTAATTGTCTGCTCTACAACTTTGTAGAACATTGTTACACTCTAAAAAATAACCCTGCAAAGTTAGAAAAAACACGAAATTTTAAAATGAAAAATTTTGTTCTAAATGAAAAAATGACCCTTCTGGGACAATGTAGATTCGAAAAGTACATTAAATTTCCCATAAAATGACATGTTCCAAAATTTTTTACAGTCGAGTAACGGAAAATGGGAGAATTTTTAAAACTTTTTTAGTGTTTTTTTCGATGAAAAATACGTTTTTTCGGAATTCTGATTACGCCATCAAATCGGGCGTCTAATTTTACATAAAAGTCCCTTTGACACCAAATTTCTATCTCATCACCGTTTCAGGCTGCAAATTATTGAAAAACACCTCTTTTTTCGCATGTGCAAAAATGGAAGGGGTCGTACCGCCCCTCCGTCACGAGATATCAAAAAACGGACCTCGGATTCGTGATCAGGGACAAAAGTTACCCCTTAGGACAAAGTTTCACGCAAATCGAAGAGGGGTCGGGGCAACTGCTGTGTGAGTTGGCGGAGAATTACCCATATGTTTTAGGGGACATCAAAAGCCAACTTTTTAGAAATTTCCAGGTTATGCAAAAAATTGTTGACCGAGTATGATTTTTTAAATCACTACTGATTTAAAAAAAACGAAATATTGGTAGCAAACTTCATTTCAACTTCATTTTCCGATGTAAAATCGAATTTGCAATCAAAAAGAACTTTAGTGAAATTTTGATAAAGTCCCCCGTTTTTAAATTAGAGCCATTTTTGTATTTTATTGAAAATAGCGAAGTTTTATTTTTTTTAAATAAGTGCACATGTTTGTCAACTTTTGTAAAAAATATTTTTGAAAGCTGAGAAAATTCTTTACATTTTGCCTAATTGAACTTTGTTGATACGACCCTTAGCTGCTGAGATATTGTCATGCAAGTGTTTAAAAACAAGAAAATTGATGTTTTTCTAATGTCGATATTTCAGCAACTAATGGTCCGATTTTCAATGGTAAAATATGAAACATTCGTAAAATTTTCCAATCTTTTCGAAAAAAATATTCAAATAAAAAAAATTCAACCAAAACTAACATTTTAAACGGGAGTAATATTGAATGTTTGACCCTTCGGTTAGTCTTGATTAAAAAATTTGGAAAAAAATGTTTTCGAAAAGATCGGAAAATTTCACGGATGCTCATTGTAAATCGAACCATTAGTTGCTGAGATATCGACGTTAGAAAATGGTGGGTTTTTGAGACTTGGAAAACATCAATTTTCATATTTTTAAATCATTGCATAGCAATATCTCAGCAACTAAGGGTCGTATCAACAAAGTTCAAAAAAGCAAATTATAGAGATTTTTTGTCAGCTTTTTAATTTTTTTTCAAAGGTGGGCAAACATGTGCACTTATTTTATTTTCAAAAATGTTACCTAAATTTAAAAAAGTTACTTAAAAATGGCTGTAACTTGAAAACGATGAACTTCATCAAAATTTCATTTAAGTACTTTTTGATTGCAAATTTGATTTTACATCGAAAAATGAAGTTGAAAATTTTTTGCGACCAATATTTCGATTTTTTGATAAAATCAGTATTGATCAAAAAAATGTATAACTCGGTCAAAGATTTTTGCACAACCTTGACATTTCTGAAAAGTTGGCATTTGATGTCCTCTAAAACATATAAAAAAATTAAAATAGTGTTTTTGTGAAAATCAAGTTTTAGTGACAAAAACTTAAATAAAAAATCACCCATTTTATTTACCGTGTATCTTTTTTTCTTTCTTTCTTTATTAGGAGGTGGACAAAAGCCCCTTTGAGATGTGTCTAGCATATTCCAAAACACTCTCTCAAAAAGGGACAAAACCACCTCGTCTTTTCGCATCAACAAGTACACAAAACTCAAATGATACAAGACGGTATCATTTTTTCCAGTGTAGTCCGTATCCATACCGACAACTTTGTCGAAGACACCAAATCGATCAAAAAACTCCTTCAAAAGATACAGATTTTTGAATTATCATACATCATTTTTGTATGGACAGCTGGCAAATCTGTATGGAAACTTATATGGACAAACTAATGATGCAAAATGGCTTCTTTGGGCATACCGAAGGCACCAAAAAAGTTTCAGTTGGATTAAAAAAGTGAGTTGGCTAAACGTAGAAAATTCTATTTTTTTTTTGTCTTACTTATAAGATTACTTAAAGTCAAAGTTCAGTTATTTTTTAAGTTCGTTTAAATCCTTAAATCCTTTATTCTTTATTTTTTGAATCCTTCAAAAAGTATTTCCTTTCTTACCCAATACATTAATAGGTTTTAAGATATGAATGAAAAAAACAAAACGCATTGTAAAGCTTAAATTGCTCACAAAATCAAATCTTCTGAATTCAATGTTAAACGAAAACACAACTAACTTTAAGTTTCATAAAAAAACTTAATCATCCTACATCCTACTGAAACAGACAGCGTTTTTTATTGTCTTTGTATTATGGTAAGAAATTTCCGGGCTTGTCGTTGTATTTTATAATGATAAATTTCAATCAAAACTTCTTTCCTGCAAGGGAAAAAAAATAAGATGCAATTAATTTCCAAGCAAATCAAATCACTCAATTGATGTACATTTTATTAAGCGTGAAAACATACAACTTCGCTCAGATAATCCGCTTTACAAATGTTTGAAGGAAAAAAAACGTTCATATAATTGAAACATAATTCCCAGTGTCGATGGTCGTTTTTCCCTCCCACCATTTGGAGCACCCAAAAGCCCATTCGAGGACCGTTTGTCAACCAGACCAGACCGGAGAGTCCTGAAAGCGGGGAGAAAAAACTTTTCTGTGGCACAAAAGTTGTAATTTAATTAAAACTATTACGTTGATTTGAGCGCGAAACGGGGTTAGTGAGAGGGAAAAAATCCCAGTCGAAAAGTTTACCTTTCGCAGCAGCGGAGACAAATTATCACTGCTAGGCTGGGGACTCAGGTCTCCTGATGACGACAAGGAGGAGCTGGGGATCTGGAATTGGACTGATGTCGTTTATAGCGAAAATTTTGTCATCCGTCATTTTTGTCGATTTGCAGAAGGGACGCTCTGGGTTGTCCTTCTAAGAAGTGAATTTGATTACTGATGACAGAATGGAAATTTTAGCTTCAAAGAGTTTTTTTAAACATTTTTTTATTGTATTAGTTTGTTAAAAATTATAATATTTGACTCATATCTTCAAAATGGTAATCTTTCCAGCGCCTTCGACGTGTACTGGAACATCCCGACGTTCATGTGCACCCGGTACAAGCTGGACTTTGCCAGCCTGGGGGCCACCTACGGCCTGTACCAGAACACCAACGACACATTCCGGGGCGAAACCATCGCCATTCTGTACGATCCGGGCAACTTTCCAGCGCTGTTCGAGCAAAGTTCCACCAAAAAGCTGTACCGCCGAAACGGGGGTGTGCCCCAGGCCGGAAATCTCTCGGACCACTTGGAGGTGTTCCGACGGCACATGGACGAGCTGGTCGTCGACCGGAACTTTGCAGGTAACACTGTTTTAATTATTTTGATGGGTTGACGAATTGGTTGCTTTGAAGTTCATTTCTAAATAACATGGGGGGCATTCACAGAAAAGGATGAAGCCCCCTTTGGAATCAAATCATAGTGATTCGTGTGAACTTGATGCATGTCGCAATAAAACATAAATTAATGCTGCTGAATCTATTTAAAACATTTGAAAACTCAAAACTTGTAAACTTTTGACAACGTTTTGTATTCCTCTCAATACAACAAGATTTTCAAAATCAAACTAAACAAAACAAAAATCTTAAAAATGCATAAAATTATACAACGATAACGCCCATGAGTACCAGACAAAATGCAGCCTTGAAAAATATTAAAAAGAGAATAAAAGGTTTTGTGTTTAAAACTGTAAGGCCCGTTTCAAATGTTTGCGTTCATTCCAAACCGAAGTCTAGTAAGAAAATACGTAGAAAACTTATCTTTCATCATTTCAAATCTCTTTAAGGATGCCGGGACCCTTGGTGTAGGGGTAAGCGTGGTTGCCTCTCACCCAGTCGGCCTGAGTTCGATCTCGAATGGTCCCCTTAAAACACGAAATATTAAAATGATTTTTTTTTGTTTTAAATGAAAAATTTACCCTTCTATAGTAAGTACATATAATTTTCCATTATATGACACTTCCAAAAATATTTAACAGTTGAATAACTTTTTTTATGTTTAAATATAAATAAAAAATAGTGTTATCAAAAAACACTTAAATAAAATAATGTTCAAATGTTTCCACAAATCAAAAATTGCTTGTGGGTAATTATAGTGGATAAATATGTCACTATTTTTCAAAAAAATAACCTTACTACAAGATTGCAGAAGACTCTTAATCGATCTGGAAAACTATTTTCCAAGATACAGTAAATATCAAACTTCAAGAAAATTGCCAATTTTGGAGAGGTTTGCTCTGCTAGTCCAAAAAAGCATTTTTTTTTTCAGTGTATCCAAACGTTTTAAGCGGCTATCCATACAGTAATAAATTATGTACAGTCAACAATGTTATCGAAGTTTAAGTTAATCTTTCAAATATACCTTATAAACAGGACTAGTGATTTTTCGCGATTTCATGGAAGCCGCGTAATCCGTGAAATTTGCCCCTGGCCGTGAAATTTAGTAAATGCCGTGAAATGCCGCGAAATTTGAAATATTTAATGATCAATCGCTTCTTAGTGCATTTAGGCTTTATTTGTTTTTATTCAAACGCTTCACAAGGTTTTAAACAAGCATTTTGGAAACAGATTCAGATAAAAAATTGAATGATGTAGAATTATTTATTGAAGATATTGTTCATTAGAATATTCTAAGAATCACAAATAATTGGTTATACATTTTCAGCTAAATTTCTTTATTTCACACAATTCTAAAAAGATGGTCAATGAACATTATTCAACAAAATAAAATAAAACGCTTATTTAAAAAAAACTTAATGTTAAAGTAAAAAAACTGCTTTTAATGAAGTTTTGACAAAACTTAATTAAAATACTCAAATTTACCAATATCTGTTATTTGAAGAAACAAACAAAATTTGATAATACTTATTATACTGATTCTACTTCTACTTGATGAATATGACATTTGGAATGTGCTTTGTTTAAGAGATATTTTGAAAAATTGTACTTCTAAAATCTCAGTTAAATTAAAATAGCTGTATCATAAATTCATGTGATGGAATTTCTTCAAAATACTACAAAATTTATACAATACAACTTTTTTGTTCAATTAAATAATTGATGTCTAGGGGTTTTATTTTCTATCATGAAATACTGCTAACTTTTAAGGCACATTTATATTAAATATTGTGCTAAAAGAACACATTTTTTCGTTTATTTTGAGCAGTTTTCAGAGTAACGTCATGATTCGAAATCCGGACACTTAGTAGCATATCATTTTTGTTAAAGCTGGCAAAAATTCATGTAATAAGTTGGAAATGAAGAAATATCAGTAGGATGTAGTATTAACTGTCAGTTTTAAGAGAATGCATGCAAAGTAGGGTAAGGTAGTCATCAATGAGACACTGTTAGTTTTTAACTTTCAACGATTTTTGTATTTTTTTCATCAGCATGTTTTAATGAGTTTTTTGTTGCATTTTATTTCTTTTAATGTGTTCTAACATTGCCCAAAATATGAGATCGATCTGACGTCTACAGCCAGAGTTATTCAACTGTCTCATTGTAGACGCACTTGGCAGGAACAATGAGACAGCTGGGGAACAATGAGACACTCTACGAAAAACAATTCTTTTCTAGTAAAACATCATGTTTTTATATTGTTTCATTTCAGGCGACTTGCTTCGAACATTTTCAAGCAATTTTGTCAACTTAAAACTTCAATTGACCAAAGTTATACTAAAAAGTATTTAAATTTTGTAAAATCCATATATTTTACCAAATTACTTTATATTTCTAGTTAAATGAAGTTCAAACTCGATAAATATGCACAGAAACAATTCCAATTCATGTTTTGAAGGATTTCCCTAGATTTTGAAAAGTTTAATGAAGAAAAATCAACGTGTCTCATTGTTGCCCATGGGCTGAAAAGAGTGGGGAACAATGAGACAGCCCTGGATTCTGGGTATATTCTAAATTTTGATAAAACCTAATAAAAGGACATTGTAGCCCAACTCATGCCCTGTGAAATGACGAAAGAAATTTGGAGAAATATTAGTTTTTGTGTAAATGGCAGCCTATGAGCGAAAATGTAATTTTTAGTCATAATTTACTTTTACACCCCAGAATCAAACATGTATGTATAACTTTGCAAGGGAGCGTCCATAACCAAAGCCGCTATTATGGCAGACGTGTTTCTAGTAGACTCACCTTTCCTCCAAATATGAGCCTGATTGCTTGAAACTACGTCTTGTGAGAGCCATTTTATCATTGTTCCCCGTGTCTCATTGATGACTACTCTACCCTATGTCTTTTCTAACAATTTTTCATCAGAATTTGGAAATTAAAATGACTTGTTGTGCTTCGAATCCCGGACACTGATAAAAACTGATTCGAAATCCGGACACTTTTGCTTCGAATTCCGGACACTCGATTTTGCTAATGAATCGCACAAATTCGGACTGAAATGTTAGTGAATGGCATTCTTTAGGTGTTAAATAAGCTGTTAACATCAAAACAATCGATATTTGATTTAAAAATTTGCTAGAATTTAAGGAAATCAAAAACACAAATTTCTGCTTTGCCTTCCCGGTGCTTCGGATGCCTATGAAATATTACAGTGAAATGTTTCGCATTTTTGGTAATCTTATAACTTTATTTTATTTAATTGTTTCGACATTAACTACAGCGTTCAAACAAACTTTAAATGAAAGTCGATGTTAGAATTCATCAAATAACACAGATTTGACATTCATAATGCGAACTTATATCCAAATAATTGATAAAACAAGATGAAATGTCCGGGTTTCGAAGCGTCCGGGAATTCGAATCATGACCTTACCATGACATGACCGTGATATTTCAAACATTTGTAATTGGCACGCCGCGAAATTCGATTTGTTTTGCCTTGAAAATCACTAGCCCTACTTATAAATAGTACATCATTCAGGAGTTATCTTATAACTTTAACTTTATACAATCCAATCTATCGTTATCGTTATCTCATATCTCTTTTTTTTCTAAAACGATTAATTCAACCACATTATAATAAATTTGCAATGCTTTCACTACGGATGTATTTTTTAAATCATAGTAAGTATCAAATTGTAAATATGTACTCAAAATTGTTCTCAAAATACCGTATTTAAAAAAAAATACTCCAAATTGTTTACAGAATACCGTATTTTTCGAAAATACCCAAATTTTCAAAAACTCTGGTAAAGTGAAAAAAGCATAAAATTTTCACTAAGAAGTTTCAGAAACACGTGCACTTTGAATTTTGCAAAAAATATTTAGGCATGACCGAATGGTTTTTCTCCAAAGTTTGTATGGAGAATTAGGGTGGTTCGTCGCTGTTGCATATTCCAAGTCTGATGTGCACAAAACTTGTTTTGTCTGATCCAGTAATTATGTTGTTCCAAATTCTCACAAATCTAACAGACACATTTTCATCACTTTTGCTTCATTTTTCCAGCTCAATCGTCCCTATCCCAAATATTTACAAATCGTTACCGGGTTTTCTTTCTTTCTCTTCCCGCACGCAGGAGTTGGCATAATCGACTTTGAATCGTGGCGGCCAATTTACCGGCAGAACTTTGGCTCACTCCAACCGTACAAGGAGCTGTCGATGAAGCTGGAAAAGGAGCGACACCCGCGGTACAGTGACAAGCAGCTGGAGGCCGAGGTAAGAAGGTCGTCCTTACTCACTTGTTTACCTTCCTTTCCACTGTTAGTCCCTTTTGCCGGCGGTTTAAATTGCTTTCGATTATTGACAAGATTTGCTGAAGAAGGGTTTCAACATCCATTTTATAACCCAGAAAAAAAAGAAAGAAAGAAAATCTTCTCCAAAAAAGGGATCGAACCCATTTCCGTCGAAAAGAGGAGCAATTCATCAGCGCAGTCTATTCGAGCATAAAATGGGAAATTTGAATTTATGAACTAAGCGGTCCGGGTGGTGAGGCCATTTCGGTTGGGCAAAGTGAAAAAAAACATGAACCAGAAGTATAGAAACTGTTTCCCACGGACGGACGGACATCGTAAATAACAAACAGAAACTTAATGCTTCACCGGGTTGAATTTGGTAAGCCTCAGCAGCATGGTTTTGCAATATACAGTAAATAGGCAAATGAATTGGTTCTATGCTGATCAGGGTTACCGAAATTTAGAATTTGAACAGTGGAACAGGAATCGATAGCAATTTTGCCTGATTTTCAAACAAAATTCATATAAGCAGATCAAATTTTAAGAAAAATGAACTGAACCTGAACTGAACCTGTACTGAACTGAACCTGAACTGAACCTGAACTGAACCTGAACTGAACCTGAACTGAACCTGAACTGAACCTGAACTGAACCTGAACTGAACCTGAACTGAACCTGAACTGAACCTGAACTGAACCTGAACTGAACCTGAACTGAACCTGAACTGAACCTGAACTGAACCTGAACTGAACCTGAACTGAACCTGAACTGAACCTGAACTGAACCTGAACTGAACCTGAACTGAACCTGAACTGAACCTGAACTGAACCTGAACTGAACCTGAACTGAACCTGAACTGAACCTGAACTGAACCTGAACTGAACCTGAACTGAACCTGAACTGAACCTGAAATGAACCTGAACTGAACTGAACTGAACCTGAACTGAACCTGAACTGAACCTGAACTGAAACTGAACTGAACCTGAACTGAACCTGAACTGAACCTGAACTGAACCTGAACTGAACCTGAACTGAACCTGAACTGAACCTGAACTGAACCTGAACTGAACCTGAACTGAACCTGAACTGAACCTGAACTGAACCTGAACTGAACCTGAACTGAACCTGAACTGAACCTGAACTGAACCTGAACTGAACCTGAACTGAACCTGAACTGAACCTGAACTGAACCTGAACTGAACCTGAACTGAACCTGAACTGAACCTGAACTGAACCTGAACTGAACCTGAACTGAAACTGAACTGAACCTGAACTGAAACTGAACTGAAACTGAACTGTAACTGAACTGTACCTGAACTGTACCTGTACCTGAACTGAACCTGAACTGAACCTGAACTGAAACTGAACTGAACCTGAACTGAAACTGAACTGAACCTGAACTGAAACTGAACTGAACCTGAACTGAACCTGAACTGAACCTGAACTGAAACTGAACTGAAACTGAACTGAAACTGAACTGAAACTGAACTGAAACTGAACTGAACCTGAACTGAACCTGAACTGAACCTGAACTGAACCTGAACTGAACCTGAACTGAACTGAACTGAACTGAACTGAACCTGAACTGAACCTGAACTGAACCTGAACTGAACCTGAACTGAACCTGAACTGAACCTGAACTGAACCTGAACTGAACCTGAACTGAACCTGAACTGAACCTGAACTGAACCTGAACTGAACCTGAACTGAACCTGAACTGAACCTGAACTGAACCTGAACTGAACCTGAACTGAACCTGAACTGAACCTGAACTGAACCTGAACTGAACCTGAACTGAACCTGAACTGAACCTGAACTGAACCTGAACTGAACCTGAACTGAACCTGAACTGAACCTGAACTGAACCTGAACTGAACCTGAACTGAACCTGAACTGAACCTGAACTGAACCTGAACTGAACCTGAACTGAACCTGAACTGAATCTGAACTGAACCTGAACTGAATCTAAACTGAACCTGAATTGAATCTAAACTGAACCTGAATTGAATCTAAACTGAACCTGAACTGAACCTGAACTGAACCTGAACTGAACCTGAACTGAACCTGAACTGAACCTGAACTGAACCTGAACTGAACCTGAACTGAACCTGAACTGAACCTGAACTGAACCTGAACTGAACCTGAACTGAACTGAACCTGAACTGAACCTGAACTGAACCTGAACTGAACCTGAACTGAACCTGAACTGAACCTGAACTGAACCTGAACTGAACCTGAACTGATCCTGAACTGAACCTGAACTGAACCTGAACTGATCCTGAACTGAACCTGAACTGAACCTGAACTGAACCTGAACTGAACCTGAACTGAAGCTGAACTGAACCTGAACTGAACCTGAACTGAACCTGAACTGAACCTGAACTGAACCTGAACTGAACCTGAACTGAACCTGAACTGAACCTGAACTGAACCTGAACTGAACCTGAACTGAACCTGAACTGAACCTGAACTGAACCTGAACTGAACCTGAACTGAACCTGAACTGAACTTTAACTGAACCTGAACACATGAAGGACGCCACATTTCACAATGAAACACTAAATGTCTGTCTTTGATGGCCAAAAAAAATTCAGTCAACCTAACAGTTAGTTTTTGATTTTTCGTACGTTCTACTCAACTAGTGGGGTAAGACGAACAACCCGTTGGAGCAAGAGGAACAATGCATGAAACAGCATGCTAATTTACTAAAAATTGAACTGTTATCACTTAGATACATCAGATTAGAATGTATTTGAAACGTTTCTTACATTTTTAGATTAAATAATAACATTTTACTAAAAATGTTATCGTTTTAATGAAATGTTACTTGGATGAAAAAAAAGAAATTTTCATAATATCACAATATTTTGTGTGGACAATTTTTTTAACAATTGTTTATCAGTTTTTAAGTACGTTTATGTATTTATTTCGCAATAAAATATGTTGTTGCAGCAAGTAGTAATTTTTTCCATACTAAAAATCCATATGGCATACTTGCCCCACCTGAGCAAGGTTTTTTAAAAGCTCTCAACAAAACTAACCAAAAGTTAAATCATGCTTAATACTAGGTGCAAGTCATTGGTAGAAACACTACTGATCTAGGAAAAATAGCATTTTGATAATATGAGCCTTAAAACGAACTTAAAGCCTTATTTTGTACTTTCCAAATATTATAATAAAACAAAGGATTTGAAAAAGACCTCATTCAATCTTATGCCCCGTGGCGTTTACGTCGTTTTGGCAGTTATGTGGTAGTAGAATCAGCTAATTGCATTGCTAGCAACAATTCCTCATACTGGAAATAATCAAAATTGTTAAAAATAACGGCCGTACGAGCGATTGTTCCTCTTGCCCCATATGGTCGTCTTGCCCCACCTTCCCCTAGATCCATTGTCCAACGTTAAACGACACCAAAATGAGCAAATTAACCCCTTGTCGTGACGAACACTCAATTTGGCATCAGACATTCATCCTTCATCCTTTGGCACTAAACTGTCGTCTAACAGGCGCCTAACTTTCACTGCTCCTACTTGCTTCCGATTGCAATGAACTGCTGAAAAGTTTTGGTTTTTAGATTTTTTGGAAGTATTATGAAAAGTTTCCAAGAATTACAAAAAAATCGAGTTTTGCAAACTCCCGTTGAGAAAGCCACACAAAAAAAAAAACAAAATTCAGTTCCGCTCACCATAATTTAGCTAAGCAACAGGCCACCTACAGTATAGACAACCCCCCACCACCACCAGCAGAAGCGAATTCGCCAAGCCAAGTGCCCAAATGAGCGTCACTAAATTCGTTTTTATTGGCCACCGACTGCAGTTCGGCTCGGCAGGACACTAATTTGAGCTGCCTTTTGCTTTGGAAGGACCGGAGCGGGAAATTCGTGTTCTGGCTGGTGTTGGTAGATTAAAGGAGTGAAAATTGGACATGCGATTCAGCGCTTCCGATTGGTAGGGGTTTGGAGGAACCATAGTGGGTAGGAAAAGGATGTTGAGATAGGGAAGCTAAAGCAAACTGACTGGAGCCAACACGTGAGCTGATTGTGGTAAAGAAGAAGCTGGAGTTCAGTAATTTCGATGCGATCAATCGTTGGATTGGTAATCAATCGACAATTCCGATTAAACATGAATTTCAGAACTGACAACCATTTAACGAAACTTTGCTTGAATGTGATGATTTTTTATTAAAATGTAGAAACAAACTAGATACAAAACTGGTTAAACGAAATGATTATTAGCGAATATTTAAACCGAAGCCCGTAGGGTTCTGGAGAGTTAATTTAGAGAAAGCAAACAAATCGAGCTGAAAGTTTATTGCAGAAGACTTCTTTCCCACTCAACCTCAACCTCTGAAAAGAATCCCCAACAGAAGCAAAAACTATTCCAAACTCACACATCGACGTCGTCGTGCTATCTTGTCGCACCCGCCATTTAATGTTTGACCTTGAATAAAAAAAACTAGAGCATGCAATGTAAACAATAACAAACACGTTTTGTTTGGCTGCCCATTATGTGCATTTTCCCGAAGTTTGGTTGAAGTTAGTTGCTGGAGTCCCGAGTTATAATTACAAATGTTTACGGTAGTCGGGCTTGAGGCAAGATTGAAACTTCTTTCATATGAAGAGCGACAACAATGCGCGGAGTTTTTTCGTATTTTTATTGAATATCTCAGGATTGAAAACGAATTTTGGGGATCTGTGAAGATGGCGTTCTTTACTCAATTTGGCCCAAAATGCACGTAAGACAAGTTAGCACGACGGTGACGACATGATGAAATTCTTCTTAATCTTCTTGTTTTCCATCCCTCCCATTTCAGGCCACCAAGAGGTTCGAAGCAACAGGACGGGACTTTATCGCCCGCACGCTGGCCCTGGCCCGGCAGCTGCGACCCCGGGCGGCCTGGGGCTATTACGCCTTCCCGTACTGCTTCAACATGAACGGCCAAAAGCAGGAGGACTGCTCGCCGGAGGTGCAGCGGGAAAATGACCGGTAATAAAGTGCAGCCAGCAAACTCACACAGACCTCACCGAAATTTCCGGAACTTTGGAAAACCACACGCACACACACAGAGTACGAAATTTTGGGAGGAGATCTCATACGAGTGCAGAATAAATGTCGAACTTGGCCTGTGGACGGCAGTAAAACCTGCCCACTCCAGCTTTCGGAGTCCTCCTTCCAATGTACAACCAGCAGGGGTACAATTGAGCAGGGTTTAATTTTGGGTTATTAGTTCAATTGAATGGGCATAATTCCGGCTCTAGTTTCACAGAGCTCAACTGTGGTCAGAAGCAACTCTGCTGCAGTAATAAATGCTGCAGAACAAAGGAAATTCTACTTTTTGGCTAAACAAGATGCAATCAATAGTTGGTCAAAAAAAGTTCAATATTTAACTTTTGTTTGAATATTAATACCGATTTTGTTAAATCAACAGGCTTCTAAATTTAAATCAAACACATGTATTCCTCATCTGTGAAGAACGTTCAAGCTAAACAATGCAGTAACCAACGGCAGTCACTTCTGCTCGGAGGAACTCCATCTATCCTGCCTGGTGCAAAGTGCATTCTAATCCTAAGCTTCCAACACCATATCCGTTATCCGAAGTTCCCCCCAGAGGGGCACACTGCCCATCAAACTACCTTTGGCCACAACTCGGCCTGACCACCACACGAGAGCACCAAGGCCCAAATTAATAAATTATCACCTGACTGTCAACAAGCTTTTTCGTTTCCGGACCTTGCTCCTGTCGTGCAGAACAGTCCAGAGCAGAAGAGAACCTAAACGTGTTGGGTCATTTCCCAGAACTGGCAAGAAAAGAGTCTGGTCTGACCTCCGGAAGCAAACCCCAAGTGCACTCTTCTGTGTTGGTTGAAGGGTGTTTTCATTGGCGTGTGTTCAATACATTTTTAGAAAATAACCAAATAATTTATATACTAAATTACTAAATTACTAAATTATTAAAATACTCAATTCCTAAATTACTAAATTACTAAATTACTAAATTACTAAATTACTAAATTACTAAATTACTAAATTACTAAATTACTAAATTACTAAATTACTAAATTACTAAATTACTAAATTACTAAATTACTAAATTACTAAATTACTAAATTACTAAATTACTAAATTACTAAATTACTAAATTACTAAATTACTAAATTACTAAATTACTAAATTACTAAATTACTAAATTACTAAATTACTAAATTACTAAATTACTAAATTACTAAATTACTAAATTACTAAATTACTAAAATACTAAATTACTAAATTACTAAATTACTAAATTACTAAATTACTAAATTACTAAATTACTAAATTACTAAATTACTAAATTACTAAATTACTAAATTACTAAATTACTAAATTACTAAATTACTAAATTACTAAATTACTAAATTACTAAATTACTAAATTACTAAATTACTAAATTACTAAATTACTAAATTACTAAATGACTAAATTACTAAATTACTAAATTACTAAATTACTAAATTACTAAATTACTAAATTACTAAATTACTAAATTACTAAATTACTAAATTACTAAATTACTAAATTACTAAATTACTAAATTACTAAATTACTAAATTACTAAATTACTAAATTACTAAATTACTAAATTACTAAATTACTAAATTACTAAATTACTAATGTACACCCAAAATTCCGAGTCGAGAGAATCGTTCCCTCAAAATTTATTGAGGGCTCATCGCCAAAATCGAGAGAATAGTTCTACCAACTCAAACCACCATGAAAACGAGTTCATTCGTGGATTGATACAATAAATCTTCTACAAGTGTCATACATCGACATCTGAACACTCCTTAGACACTAAGCTGGGGCGGCCGAGGCAGTTAAGTCATTGGGTTAGTATGCCAAAGGTCAATGGTTCGATTCCCGTAGTTGTCACTTTTGGTTTTTTGTTTTGACGGATGAACTTTTTTGCAAATGAACCTCGAGAGAATTATTCTTTCGCCCATCTCGAGCTGTGTTCTCTGTGTCCGTAAATGGTACCACTGTTGTCTTGTCTCGAGGCCATTATTCTCTCGGACTAGCACTGCCCAGTTTTGGGTGTACTCAAGTACTAAATTGAGCAATTCTCTACCAAAACCAGAAATGGATTTTATTTGTATTTTTTTTATTTGGCTCAAACTTTGTGAGGGCCTTCCCTATGACCTAAGAAGCTATTTTGTGTCATTGGTTCACTCATACAAGTCTCCATACAATTTTGGCAGCAGTCCATACAAAAATGGTATGTACACCCAAAGTTAAAGAACGAGGGGATAGTCCTCACGAAAATAAACGTGAGGAAAGTGCCATATTGCGAGAGTAAAGTCCTCTCGCGTGTTCATTCGTTCATTGGAACAGTTCATCCTATGAGTGGCTTATATGGACAAACGACCGCCATTTAGTCACCGAACCATGGTGGCCCATACTGCAAAGGCACGGTTCAATATGCCGAAGGTCTTGGGTTCGAGTCTCGGTACCGGTACTTTTTTTTTTTTGATGGATGAACTTTTTTGGAAAATGAACCATGAGTAAAGTACTCTCGGTAATTTCGGGATTTATCCTCTCCGTCCGCACACAGTACCATTTTACTACCGAATCGTGCTCTTTATCCTCTCGTATGCCGATGCCCAGTTCTGGGTGTACATATTCAAACAGCTGTAACTTTTGAGTGAATTTTCTGATCATTCTCATTCTCATTCTCATCATTCTGGTGTCTTCGGCAAAGTTGTAGGTATTGTAGAGGGCTATTGAGAAAAAAATAGGTACACGGAAAAAAATTGCAGCTTTTTTTATAAACTTTTTTTTTCACAAAAACTAAAGTTCCCAAAATACTTATTTTTTGATTTTCGAGATTTTTTGATGTTTTAGGGGACAAAAACCCGAAACTTTTGAGCCGTAGAGAAAAATGGTCAAAAAATCTAACGCCGACTTATAAATTTTTGAAAAAAATGTGATTTTTGGAAAAAAATCTAAATTTTATGCAAAAACAAATTTGACGTAATTTTTTAATGTAAAATTGAATTTCCAATCGAAAAGTACTTTACAGATTTTTTGATAAAGGGCTCTGTTTTCAAGATATAGCCACGGAATGTTTGATTTTAGCTAAATATTTGCATCATCTATTTGATATCTCAGCAACTAATGGTCCGATTTTCAATGTTATAGTATGAAAAATTCGTGAAATTTTGCGATCTTTTCGAAAAAAATATTTTTTAAATTTTTAAATAAAAAAAAAGATATTACTTAGAAAACTTCAATTTTCGTGTTTCTTTTACTTAAAGTGGCTGTATCTCAGCAACCGGAGGTCCATTCTTAAATGCCTCTCAGACAATTTTACAGCAAATTTTCTGAGCTTTTCAAAAAATATTTTCAGAAATGGTCACTCGTGGTCACTATTTTTAAAAATAGAGAAACTGCAACTCTTTATCAAAAAATCTGTAGAGTACTTTTCGATTGGAAATTCAATTTTACATTAAATAATTACGTCAAATTTGTTTTTGCATAAAATTTAGATTTTTTCCAAAAATCACAATTTTTTCAAAAATGTATAACTCGGCGGTAGATTTTTTGACCATGTTTCTCTATGGCTCAAAAGTTGCGGGTTTTTGTCCCCTAAAACATAAGAAAATCTCGGAAATCAAAAAATACGTATTTTGGGAAATTTAGTTTTTGTAAAAAAAAGTTTATAAAAAAATCTGCAATTTTTTTCTCAATAGTCTTCAATAATACCTACAACTTTGCCGAAGACACCAAATTGATCAGAGAATTCACTCAAAAGTTACAGTTGTTTGAATATGTACGTACCATTTTTGTATGGGCAGCTACCAAAATTGTATGGAGACTTGTATGGGTGAACCAATGACACAAAATAGCTTCTTAGGTCATAGGGAAGCCCCCCTTAAAGTTTGAGCCAAATAAAAAAATACAAAAATAGAAATGGTCGAAATCGGCCGATTTTGTAGAGAGTTGCTCAATTACTAAATTACTAAATTTCTAAATTACTAAAGTACTAAATTACTAAAGTACTTAAGTACTAAATTACTTAATTACTAAATTTCTAAATTACTAAAGTACTAAATTACTAAAGTACTAAATTACTAAAGTACTAAATTACTACAACTCTTCAACTTGGAATACCCTCTTTTGAGAACGTCTCTCCTAGCTAGTTTCGACAAGATTCCAGCAAACCCACAAACCAGTGACCGTTCAAATTTCCAACATACGGTTCTCTTCTGCTCCAGACAAAGACCCAAAGAAAAAAGCCCCTTCCTAACCGGGTCAGAAAGCCACCATGCATCACTCCGGGCGGGGGGTTTTGTTTGGAGACAGAACCAAACGAGTTTGCACTTACCCTTAACCAGAATCCTTCTTCCCCTCTCTCTCTCTCTCTCTCTCTCGTTCCAGCATCCAGTGGATGTTTGACGGGTCGGACATTATCTACCCGTCGGTCTATCTGCGGGAGAAGCTCAGCCCGGGCGAGCGGGTCAAGCTGATCCGGGGCCGCGTCCGGGAAGCGGTCCGGGTGGCCAAACGGGCCAAGACCGGCCCGTCCCGGCCCCGGGTGCTCACGTACATCCGGTACGTCTACACCGACAGCATCAAGTACTTGACGGAGGTGAGTGGTGTGGGGTCCAAAATCTCGGAGTTGGCACGGCGGGAGTTAACGAAATTGCATGCCATTTGTTTTCGGGGATGCCAGGGGGGGCTTACGTTTTGCGGAAGTTGCACTGCATGGTTGAACACCAACTGACTTGAACTGTTTGGAATCTTCAGTGGTCACGAAATGGGGAAAACTGCATCGTTAGATTTGTTTTAGGGGCCATTGTAAAAGAGCAAATTCCAAAAAAAAATGTTTAAAAAATTATCAAAAATACGATCGGAATGTTACGGAACCATACAAAAAGTAATACTTTTCGATACTGTTAAAGAATTTGCACTTATCTTCATGGTAAATAACATTCAAACAGGGAAAAAAACCTTTTGGATTATTTAATCCAATTCGAAGGATTTTTTTAGGATTCGCAAAAATAAATTGTGCCATCATCTGGGGATAATCGGGACTACAGTCTGAAATTTGAAATTTACATTGAAAACGATGCACTATTAATGTTAATCTGTGTTTGTTCTATCCCATGTAACATTTAAGGCTTTATCATACCTGTTACAACCGCTATAAAACCTATGAGTCAAAACCATCATTAAAACCATTTCGTCGTTACAAGATTTCCAGAACCCCGTTAAACCCCTCTTAAAACCCAAAAGGATCTCCGCAAAAGGTTGTTACGGCCTATTTACAAAACCCACATAGAAGTTCAAGGCTTTACAACTGAATCCTAACAAGCTCCTCAAAGCCTTGATAAAACCATTGTTAAAACCTAGTCAGGAGTTATGGAAAAATGACGTTTCACACGTCTTCAAAGATCTTATGCCAAATAGGTTTTATTCTGGCAAAAATAAGTCTTCGTCTTGCCAAAAAAAATTCAAATTATTTTAATTTTCTATCGCTATGCTAATTATGTACAAAAATCAACATAAATGTGTGTTTGAATGAAGCTTTTTATATTTTTTCTGCCAAGATGGCGGTCAACAATATACAATCATAACACGCGTTTAGCGCCAAATGCGCTAAATGCTCTTTTAGGAGCTTATGGTTTTAAGTGAGCTTTTTGCAAGCCTAATACCACTTGACAGCTACAACACTCTTGGTTTTAAAGAAGCATGCGATAAAACCGTTTGGCATGGCATTGTCATCTAGTTTTTAATACTCTCTTAAAACTTTCCTAAAACTTTATTGAAAGCAAGTTGGCTTTTATTTTCACCAGGTTTTATGTCCGAGGCATAAAACCTTGTTAGAACCTAATATTTAGCTTTTGCTTATAGGTTGCGGAGAATGCCGAAATAAAGCAACTAAACAATCAAGATGCTACCATAAAACCTTAAAAAAAACTTGGTGGTGGCTAGTTGGTTTTAACATGTTGCTTGGGTTCCGAAATCAATTAAAAATATCCAAATATTGTACAGTAGCGAGGCCAAAACAGCTGTCCAAATTCGCCCCATGTGTCCCGATTCGCCCCAGATGACTGTAATCAACTCGTTGCAAAACTTGGCTTCTCTTTGTATGTTGTTGTATACATTATTATTAATCCATTACAAAAAGTTCAAAACCGTTTTTTTTTTGCAATTCCGTCGTTAAACTACTTACTTTGCCTGTCATTCTCAAGAGACGAAACGGCCTACTTTTTCTATCAAAAATAACAGAATAGACAATTACAACCTTTCAATACCAGTGCTGAAAAGTTCTACTCTTCAACACTGAAGTAGGTGCTGAAAAGCTGAACTTTTTGAAGAAAATAAAATAACATTTTAAGCTCAACTTAAATTTAAAGTTATGCACTGTAATAAATTCACGAAATCATTGTTTGTAAAAAGACGAAAATTGCCCTATTTGATAAAAAATACAAAACGTTATTCAATGTATTCTAAATAGTAAGTTTTAGTAGATTGTACAAGGACTTCAGTAAAATATTTCAATTCAAGAAAAAAACAATGTTGTCCTCCAATTTTTAAATAGAAATTTCTGAGGCAGTGGGACCAAAAAATTGATTTGAAATAATAATCAAATAACAAATTTCGTGAAAGACCTAAAGTTTTATTCGACCCAAGCGTGATTTTAATAAGGAAAAAATATTATAAGGATCAGAATCATGTTGATTTTTTTGTTTCTGATATTATTTAATTCTTGGAAAATAAGGCGAGGCATTGTACTTCTTCATGCAATAAGGGCTTTGCAAATATTTGTTGAAGTTTATGAAAAAGTTACTTTTTGCGTTTCTCTTTGTTTCATCTTGCTGGGACCGTGGTGTAGGGGTAGCGTGATTGCCTCTCACCAAGTCGGCCTGGGTTTGATCCCAGACGGTCCCGGTGGCATTTTTCGAGACGAGATTTGTCTGATTACGCCTTCCGTCGGACAGGGAAGTAAATGTTGGCCCCGGTCTAACCTAGAGGTTAGGTCGATACCTCAGCCCAGGTGTAGGTGTCGTCTCCCTGGGTCCTGTCTCGGTGGAGTCGCTGGTAGGCAATTGGACTAACAATCCAAAGGTCGTCAGTTCGAATCCCGGGGTGGATGGATGCTAAGGTGTAAAAAGAGGTTTGCAATTGCCTTAACAATCAAGCCTTTGGACACCTAGTTTTGAGTAAGAATCTCGCAATCAAGAACGCCAAGGCAATGCTGTAGAGCGAATAATTTGATTTTGATTTGATTTTTGTTTCGTCTTTCGTGTCTGTCGCGACTGACGATGAACGGCCATGATCGACACAACCAACTTTTTTAAAACTTATTTTCGTAAAATCGCGATAACTCGTGATGTTTATATGCAAACCCCTTAAGTTTATATTTTTTTTCTTATAATTGTCTGCACTACAACTTTGTAGAACATTGTTACACTCTAAAAAATTACCCTGCAAATTAAGAAAAAAAAACACGAAATTACAGAATTGAGTAACGAAAAATTACAGAATTTTAAAACTTGTTTTGTGTTTTTCTCGATGAAAAGTACGTTTTTTTCGTAATTTTGAGTTCGGAGTACGCCATCAAATCGGGCGTCTAATTTTACATAAAAGTCCCTTTGACACCAAATTCCCATCCATTTCAAGCTGCAAATTACTGAAAAACACGTATTTTTCGCATGTTCAAAAATGGAAGGGACCGTACCTCCCCTCCGTCATGTGATATAAAAAAACGGACCAAGCTTCACACAAATTGAAGAGGGGTCTGGGCCACTCTTTCCGATTTCATGTGATTTGGCGAAG
>NC_068938.1:165699263-165739263 GCF_016801865.2 Culex pipiens pallens
GATGAGATGACTCTGGAGATAAACTTGGGAATCATTTTTATTACTGAATCATAATAGATTAAGATCATCTTCGTATATTACTGGATATCAAAAAAAATCTTTAAAAATGTAAATAAATAAAAAAAACATTTTAAAAGTTTTTTGAAAAGGTCCAATAAAGATTTTTTTTTTTGAATTTAAGGTGTTTTGAATTTGGTTTATTGGACGTTAAAAAACTCCGAAAATGATTTACATAATGCAGTTGAGATTGTTTTTAAAAGTTAATGTCATTCTCTCCAAAAACAAAAAATTAAGAACTTTTAAATTTCCTAATAATTACAACACTTTTCATTTTTGGACTTGTCTTTAAATATTTTTAATGAAGTGCCATTCCAATGGATAAATATAAATGACGACCCAAATTTAAAAAAATGCAAATAAAAAAAATATAAAATTCAAAATAAATAATGCAAAATATTAAATTATTATTGAAAACATTTTATAATTTCCTATAATAATTTATCAACATTCGATCTAAACTTTGAAAAACATTTGCAACGGACTTATTAGCAAAACATATAAAAAACTCTTGATTTCAAAAATTCTCATAAATTTTGCCAATCATCATGATTGTGAAAAAATACCCAAAACTTACATAGAACTATGTATTTTTATTTTGTTAAATGATCGGGAATTTTTCATTCATTTCAAAAATAGCACTAAAAAGCTTCATCATCCTGGTATAAGAATTGAACTCACGATATCTGGATTGGAAATCCTATACGCCGCTAGTTGAAACCCATCCCCTACCGGTCAGGATCATCACTATTTTTTTTTTTCAAATCTAGAGTTATTTTAAACGATCCTATAAACAAAATTTTCATTTTTTGCTTTTTGGGTGTTTTTGAATAACTCCGACTCAAGATACTTAAAAAACAAAAATCGAAATTATTTTTTTTAGGACCTTTTTTAAAAAAAATCTAGAACTACTATTTTTTTTCACAAAACCACGAATTATTGTAAAAAATACTCCAAATTGTAGTTTTTGCAATATGAGTATCAAACAGTAGTGAATTCGTCATACATTTTGAAAGTAATAAAAGATTATTTTTTTTAATGCTCAACATTTATACAAAACTACAATTTTCAGAGAAAAAAACACTAACCATTTCATTTAAATTCTTTTGAAATGTTCGAAAAGTTCCTGATTTTTTGACACCCAATTTAATTTTTTTAGTAATTTTCAAAAATACGTTGTATTGTGAAATTTATGAGTTTTTTTTTCAGAAAATTGTATTACTGCTATAGAAATATATAAAAAACAAGCCTTACCCGACAAACTTCGTTCTGCCTTGTCGTTTGTTGACGTTTTAGGCTTTTTTTCTTGCTCAGCCTCCTGTGATCAAAATTTGATTTTACGTAACTTTTCCCATACAATCTTCAGATTTTCCGGAATCGGTTCCAGAGTGGCCAAAGTTGTAATTTTTTTGCGTAAGAACCTTCCTTGGACTTATACGAACCCAACGCAACAAAGAGTACCTCGATCCGACGTTCCGTGTTGAATTGATTCGCGTTCGAACAAAACCGTCGAAATTTTTTATATATATAGATACCGATAAATTGAAACCTTTAATGCAGGCCTGCCCAACCTTTTCGGCTGAATCTTCACATTTTTTATCGTCAAAATTACAATTTTTCATTTTTTCATGGATTATTTGATGGAATCGGCTCTCAGATGACCAGTGAACATAACTTTTCCAAAAGTTTGAAAAAATATTTATACATGTCGTTTTGCCTTCCTCACTGAGGTAAGGCTATAATCCTGCTCGAAAAATGAACTTTTGAAAAACAGCTCGTAGACCTATATTCATGTATACCTATCGACTCAGAATCGAAAACTGAACAAATGTCTGTGTGTGTGTGTTGCATTCGATCCGTTTTGGTGCCCCATACTGCACTATTGAATTGTTTGAAGATCCGATAAGTAGTTCAAAAGTTATGTATTAAAAAGTGTCAGAGTTGACACTTTGAGTCACTTATCTACACACTAAAAAAATATGAAAATTACACTTGACGTAATTGAAATATTGATAGAAAATCGAAGCACGTATAAACAAAATCAACTTAATTTTACATCTTACCAGACGTAATCACCAAACAAAATTGTAAAACTCACACCCGTGATAATATAATCAAAGTTACAGAAAATAACCATTTATCAAATGTAATTTTATGTCTTATATGATGCACATGACTGGAGCGTAGAATTTAACTGAATATTCAATCACGTTACTCAATTTTACATCAGTTTGAATAGAATTTTACCCATTTCTGCTGCTTTGCATCACTGCGTGTAAGATTGTCAAAGTCAGCCATCTTGCACCGTGCGAGCACAACAGTCGTGTAAACAATTTGTTTTGCTGCTAAGATGTTCTGAAAATCAGAACGCAATCGCAATTTTTTTGCAGTTTTGTGTGCCTTAGAACCGTGCAAAGTTGGCTGAAAGAGGAGACTTTGGAAGTCCGGTTCCTGAGAGATATTTTCCAGTTCCGGCACTCTAGCAGATTCCGGAGTGGTTCGCTTATTTCAAGGTGAGTGAAGTAGTTCTGAATTGCGAACATAAGTTAGCATATTAATCTTTTCTTGTCCTCAGAATGTTGCAGTACAATGCGGAGTTCCTTTGGCAGCTTGGTCCGGAACCGCTCTCCGAAACTTCGCTACGAGCATCACCAAGATCGTCAAACCTCCATGCACAAGTGGCACCCGTTGCATTCAAGCAAACACTCCAGCGGAAAAGGCTCCGGCGAAGATGTTTCGGTGACCGCATCTGGAGCAAAAACGTCACGGGTAGTTGTAGATGAGTGTGCTACTCGTAGTGTGGAATTTAAAATTTGTTCAAGCAGGATAGTGAGTGCTACCGGAATCCGCTAAAAGAACGCTCCCCGGGTCAGGTTAATGAAATGTGCGCCGTTAATTTCGGAACGAAAGATCCCGATAAACCGAACCTGCACAATCCCACAGCGGCTGTTCTGGCGTATTTCTAGCGCATTCTAGTTCGTGTCCAAAGTGGAACCTGTTCTAGGCGATTCGAGTCACATGATGTCGGAGTATAATCTGGTGTCAAGCGCAAAAACCTAAAAACAAGTGCAAGTGATTTTTTTAATCTATATTTTGAAATGTTATGGAACTGTTGGAATAAATGTTTTGATTTAAACGTCGAAAAAATGTTTTATTTTCCAGTCCTAACCTAGAAATATCAGCCAAAACATTCCTGAACCCACGAGCATCCCAGTAAAATTAAGTGAATTTGAATATTACATCAACGTATATTCGTTTCGTGTAATATTCAATGCTCTAAAAATGCCTAGGAAGGATCGTGTAATTTTCTAATCTGATGTAATTTTGCGTCAAAGATGATGCTCCAGTTATGTGCATCTATTTGACAGAAAATTACACGATTATTTTTTGGTGTGTATATGAAAACTATGTCCGGATCCATCATCCGACCCATCGTTGGTTAGGTAATCAAAAGACCTTTCCAATGAGTCCAAAACATTGAAGATCTGGCAACCCTGTCTCAAGTTATGACCACTTAAGTGATATTTATGAGCTTTTTTGAAGCCGGATCTCACTTAAATGTATGTAAACTATGTCCGGATCCACCATCCGACCCATCGTTGGTTAGGTAATCAAAAGACCTTTCCAACGAGTCCAAAACATTGAAGATCTGGCAACCCTGTCTCAAGTTAAGACCACTTAAGAGATATTTATGTACTTTTCTTTAACCCGCCGGCAATCGCGTAAGTGTACTTTGTACACAGTTTGTAAGGGCACTTGTAAAAAAGGCGAAAACACGCGACTTCCCGAAGGTTGCCTAAGCTATGTCCGGATCCATCATCCGACCCATCTTTGGTTAGGTAATGAGTCTTTCCAATGAGTCCATAACATGGAAGATCTGGCAACCCTGTCTCAAATTATGACCGCTTAAGTGATATTTGTGTATTTTTTTTATTGAAAAATAGATGGAATTTGAGTCACAAACCCATCATATTACTAAATGTTGGTAAAAAGTGAGGAAGGCTCCAACCACATAGGTGGATTAAGTTAGTTTTTAACTACATGTTACGTCAAAAATCAGTCCAAAAAGAAATTGAATCCGAAAAGAAATTCTGTATATTTTTTTGAGAATCTTTGCATTTTAAAAATACAGGAAAAATTACATATTTTTTGAAAATTTTCGTGTAATTTCAATGTGATGCGAATGCGATTCCAAAAAACTATAACTTTTGAAGCTTGGATGACTTTTCACAGAGTCAAAGCCAATGTCTCCCATATAGCCCAATTGCAATAAGCTCTGTGCTTCAGTTTAAAAAATCGGTTTTCAAGCAAAACAATTTTCAGATCCTTTTGGGGTCCTGCACAATTCCCCAAAATTTAAGAACGATTGGTTTAGTCTTCGCTTCGCGCAAAGCGATTGAATTGTCTATGGAAATTTGTGTGGGAAAACCCATTTTTATGGATTTTTATATTTAAAAAAAAACTCACTTAATCCACCTTTGTGGTTGATGCCTTCCTCAGTACTTACAAGAAATGGAGGAAAAAATGGATCATACAAAATATTCGGAAACAAATATTCATTCATTTTCGATTTGAAAATTACTTACTTGAGGCAGGGTTGCCAGATCATCAATTTTTAGACTAGTTAGGAAATTCTTTTGAATATCTATCCAACGATGAGTCGGTTGATGAATCTGTACATAGTTTTCATACAGAGTGTTCTATGAAAAGTTCATTGTTAAAGCAGGATTATAAATTGTGTTCAAAACCGGACTCGTATTTGGTTGTACTAGAAGGGGCTCTAAAACATTCCCAAAGAGAGTATGGTGATAATTTGCTCCTTAAAAAAGATACAGCGTGCTCAAAACTGGTCTCAAACATGTTTTTTGCTCTAAAATTTAGACCAGCTTTGAACACGTCACAATCCAGAGGTTGCTGGTTCGAATCCCGCGGCGGGCGCTCTAAAATTCTTTGTATAAATATGGGTATCCGGCGCCGTTGCTCCGTGCCGTACTCAAACACTTAGGAGTCCAGGGCGGCGAAGTCCTTGTAGATAAAAAGGAAGACACTAGTGGTTGGTACTAGCAATAGTGGCCGACAGCTATAAAGTCAACTTCGTTTTGAACACGCTGTACAAAAAAAAATCAAGGAAATGGGTACATCAATTATGTAAAAAAAGTGTAATTTTACCTCATAACATGTGTAAATTTACCACTATTTTAGTGTTTTTCCACTTTTTTCAGTCTAAACCCCTCCCACCCTGAGCGAAATCGAGATTTTTTACGATTTTCACCATTAATCGTAACTGGATCGACCAAATTGGATGAAATTTGAATGATACAAGCTAACAGTCTATATAAACTAACGCAGGTTGAACCAGGTTGGAAAAAGGCATAGTTGCAGAGAAATTTAATTTTGAAGACAACAATTAGTGGTGCTTTGGAGTAACCATGGGCGTTAGAGGGTTGATTGAGGCAATATTACAATATTTCAAGAACAAACTTTACATTTTCCAAATTAACACAATTGTTTACTGTGTATCAAAATCAAATTATTCGCTCTACAGCATTGCCTTGGCGTTCTCGATTGCGAGATTCCTACTCGAAACTAGGTGTTCGAAGTCTTGATTGTTGAGGCAATTGCAAACCTCTTTTTACACCTTAGCTTCCATCCACCCCGGGAGTTGAACTGACGACCTTTGGATTGTTAGTCCAACTGCCTACCAGCGACTCCACCGAGGCAGGACCCAGGGAGACGACTCCTACACCTGGACTGAGCTATCGACCTAACTTCTTGGTTAGTCCGGGGCCAACATTGACTTGCCTGTCCGACGGAAGGCGTGTTCAGACAAATCTCGTCTCAAAATTTGCCACCGGGACCTTCTGGGATCGAACCCAGGCCGACTGGGTGAGAGGCAATCACGCTTACCCCTACACCACGGTCCCGGTACTGTGTATCTAAATACTAAATACTTCTATACGTTTAGAAGCATTTAAAGAAACACAGGGTTTTTGATCAATATTTTTTGAGGAAATTAATAGTAATTAAGTTCCCATCAAAGGAATTAATCATGTTTGTCCAGTAATTTGAGTAAGATATTGGCAGACTGACTAGTAATAAATTCATCTGAAATCTTTTGTTGTATATCATCGAAACTTGCATGATCCTTGGTACTTAGCTTCAATGCGTGCAAAATTAATCAGTCCAATAAAATCAAATCCTAATTCAAGAACATCTCGGAACAAAAAAAAATCTGGTAATAACTGATGCCTTTTCCGAACATATCCAATCAAGAGAAGGTTTTATTTCGACTACTGAACAAAACCTATTGATCGGTAGGATATTATTCCATTAATCCCATAATCGATAGCTATGGTAATCAGAGGCATACCAGAAATCATTCCGTCCCGTCATCCTTTCCTCAACAATTCATCGCAGTCCCCAAAACCGTCAACCTGCTCTTCTCCAACAGCTCAAGGAATTTGTCGACCTCAAGTGCTACACCGCGGGAATGTCAACAACTTTAATGACCTTGTTTGGTATGAATGGCGGAGGGTTTTGTTTACGACTCGCGATTCGCTTCATTTTCCCTTTCGTAACCGAGTTAGAAGGCCGAAAATAGGACTCCAGCAGCAGCTGGTGGTACACGGGGACAATATGCTGCCACGTGGCCCTTTTTTGTGGCAACACAATGTTGCGACTCAGACGACTTGTGATCCACTTCAACTCTTGTGAGGTTTTAGGGGTTTCTTCGAAAAACGTCAGTCTTTTAAATTTTTGCATGTTTTTTTTTTATATGAAGCTTCAACAAATCGGTGCCCTGGTTTTATAACAAGTCTGTTCCGTCACAGGACCTAAAAGAGAATTCCGGGAATAATCCGCTTTAAATGACGATAATCGTTCATACTCATTTTGCGAGCACGCTCTACTCGTCCACTGTGTGGTGGCCAGAGGCAATCAATTTTTGTTCGATGCCATTTTTTTTTGTTTCAACTTTTCCCACATTTTTTGCAATTTCTATTTTTTTTTCCCCCGCTTGCCTATTTATGCTACTCAGCGGATCATCGGCATAATCCTCGCACCAGACAAACATGTTTTTTGCGCCACAACCCGCAATACCGCGAGCTTTTCGTCCGCACGGTTCAGTTGGTCCGTCCGTCAACAAATCGTCGTGATCGTGCTATCTTGTCGAATGTCGATTTTGAATCATATTGAGTTAAGAACGCCAGTTTGTGCAGCTATCAATGCCTCAACCTATGACCATCCAAGATCTCCAAAATTTGATTAAAATTACACACTCTCTGGCATAAAAATTTAACAGTATATCGGAACAATGCTTAAAACGTTCAGCCAAACTAAACGTGTCAAAAAGCGACATACGTCAAGATAGCACGATCACGTCAAAATAGAACAGACCAGCAGCAGCAGAGATCCTGCAGAAAGTTCCAGCGGAACGTGTCTGGGGGTGCGTTTTTGGCGGTTGCGTTTCATCGATTGATGTGTTTGGATTTTTTTGTTTTTTTTTGCCTGCTTGTTTGCTATTTGGTATAATGAGAAAAAATAGCGATGTTGTTGGGGGTTTTTGATTGCTTAAGGGCTCCAAATGAAAACACGTAATGAAAGTGATGGTGGTCATTGAAAAAGAGAGTGGGTTCTGGATCGTAATGGTGGCTTTAATGAGTGATGGTCATAACAACCTATAACAGCACTCTTTATTTTTGTGAATTTTGTCCTTAGGGGTGATATTAGTCCCTAATCAGGTTTTTAAAAGAACGTAAGTGTCATTGGTAAACAAAGGCTTTTTTGCATCGGTATTCGGCCTACTTACGAAAAAACAATTATAAAAATGCTTGAGATTGTTAATTTGCACTAAACTAAAAATAAATGAAATTTTGTTTCAATTTGGATAAAACAATAATTAGTTCGAGAGGCTAAAACGGCTTTTTGAAAAATCACCCGAGATATTTTGGAAATTTTGTGTCAAATGGACTTTTATAAAAATTGCCTAATTTGAAAAGTCATAAAAAGCCAGAAAAAAATTCTAACAAAAATTTGACCCACATAGAAGTATAGCATAGCATAGCATAGCATAGCATAACGGGTCTGCACCACGCTGTAGGGGGTGCCACAATGGTCAATTCAATATTCTTAGACAATTTGATTGCTGCCCGGTACAACCAAGAATATCTAAGAACGTAAATTTCCACACTGTGCTCCAAGACTACGCCCATACAGTCCCGTGGGGATTTGGGAGGGGATGTTTTTGTTGTTCACTAGTGGCAAAAGTGCAGGGAACCCATGCGACTTTTAAAAGTGAACGGAATATTTTTGGGAGGTTTGGAATGGGGGTTAGGGGAATTTCATCGGGCCGATGAAAATGGTTGAGTGCGTAATGTATTTAATGATTTGAATGTTTGTAAGTGTAAATGTGAGTCTGTAGTGTATTATCTAATAAGCATATAGTTATGTAATAATGATAAATAATAAATATAATAAATATAGTAAATAAAATAAATATAATAAATATAATAAATACAATCAAGATGATTCCAGGAAGCTGTAAAAAAAAAGTTATTTAAAATATAAATGCTCCAGATGGTTCCCATGCTGTTTTAGAAAGTTTCGTTAATTTAAGCAATTTGATCATATATGGTATGAGGATATGGTATATTACAGGAAAGGAATAGGATAAGGAATAATATGAACATTTAAATAAATCATATAGTGAGTAGACAAATTTACATGTAAACATTTGATTTAAAATAATTCCAGGAAGCTGTAAAAAATGAAAATAATTTTAAAACTAATACTCCAGATGGAAACACAAATAAAACAACAAAGACACAAGAATCCTAACACGCGGCTTCGCACAATACAGCACAAAAAGAACGCCACAAAAATCCATCTTCCCGGCGCTGCTGCTCACACGATAATCAATTTGACCCACATAGAAGTATGGACAGAAAATATTGACGGAGGTTTGTATTTGCGAGGTTGTCAATCGATAAAATTATCGTCGATAATATTATCGCCTGATGATAATGATAATGGTTATCATCACGATAACAAAAATGGTAATCGTTATCATCGGGACGATAACGATAGATTATATTTCGATAATTTTTTCGGTGATAATCTTATCGCCGATAATGGACGATAACTCATTTTTAAAATCTTTCTAAAATCGACTTAATTCAACCATATCATGTTAAATTTTCAATGCTTTCACTAAGAATATATTTTTTGAAAATGTAGTATGTTTCAGAATATAAATCTGGACTCAAAATTGTTCACAAAAAAATACCGTTATTTTTTTCAAAAATACTAAAATTTTCAAAATTTGCAATATGAGTATCAAACGAAGCGAAATTTTGTATGCTTTTTCACTTTATTAGAGTTTTTTTTAAATACTAAAATTTTCACAAAGTACCGTATTTTTTCGAAAATACTCAAATTTTAAAAATTTGCAATATGGATATCAAACGAATTGAAATTTCGTATGCTTTTTAAAATTTATCAGAGTTTTTTTTGGAAAATACTAAAACTTTCACAATTTTGTAAAATAATTTCTGATACCTATATTGCGAATTTTGAAAGTTTGAGTATTTTCAAAAAATACGGTATTTTGTGTTTTTTTTTAAATATTCTTCGAGAAAAAGCTTAAATAAAGTAAAAAAGCATAAAATATTTCGCTTTGCCATATTGCATACCGTCATTAGGGGTGACATTGGGTCTGGGGGGTGACATTGAGTCATACAAATTTCAGCATTTTTGTATGACCCAATCTAACCCCCCAGACCCAATCTCACCCCTGATGACAGTATTATGAAAATTAGAGCACTTTCGAAAAAATACGATATTTTGTGAAAATTTTAGTATTTTTCAAAACAAACCGAATTTCATTTCAATTGATACCGTCAGTGGGGGTGACTATGGGTCAAAAAATGATACACCTCTCGAAATTTCTTAATAACAAAAACAATTTAAATAACATCGAAAATCTTTCAACGTTGATTTGTTCTTAGATAGTTTACTATTATTTTCCCAAAATATGGTGGATTTTGATGAACACTACCGAGCAGTTCTCTACGGAATCGGTCTTTTTTCTTTAATTTTAATTTTTGTATTTTTTAATCCGGCTGAAACTTTTTTGGTGCCTTCGGTATGCCCAAAGAAGCCATTTTGCATCATTAGTTTGTCCATATAATTTTCCATACAAATTTGGCAGCTGTCCATACAAAAATGATATGTGAAAATTCAAAAATCTGTATCTTTTGAAGGAATTTTTTGATCGATTTGGTGTCTTCGGCAAAGTTGTAGGTATGGATATGGACTACACTGAAAAAAAATGATACACGGTAAAAAAAAATTGGTGATTTTTTTATTTAACTTTTTGTCACTAAAACTTGATTTACAAAAAAACACTATTTTTAATTTTTTTTATTTTTTGATATGTTTTAGAGGACATAAAATGCCAACTTTTCAGAAATTTCCAGAATGGGCAAAAAATCTTTGACCGAGTTATGATTTTTTGAATCAATACAGATTTTTTCAAAAAATCGAAATATTGGTCGCAAAAATTTTTCAACTTCATTTTTCGATGTAAAATCGAATTTGCAATCAAAAAGTACTTTAGTGAATATTTGATAAAGTGTACCGTTTTCAAGTTATAACCATTTTTAGGTAACTTTTTTGAAAATAGTCGCAGTTTTTCATTTTTTAAAAATAGTGCCCATGTTTGCACACCTTTGAAAAAAATATTTTTGAAAAGCTGAGAAAATTCTCTATATTTTGCTTTTGCAGACTTTGATGATACGACCCTTAGTTGCTGAGATATTGCCATGCAAAGGTTAAAAAACAGGAAAATTGATGTTTTCTAAGTCTCACCCAAACAACTCACCATTTTCTAATGTCGATATCTCAGCAACTATAAATCCGATTTACAATGTTAAAACATGAAACATTCGTGAAATTTTCCGATCTTTTCGAAAAAAATATTTTCAAAAATTTAAAATCAAGACTAACATTTCAAATGGGCATAATATTGAATGTTTGGCCCGTTTGAAATGTTAGTCTTGATTTTAAATTTTTGAAAATATTTTTTTCGAAGAGATCGGAAAATTTCACGAATGTTTCATCTTTTAACATTGTAAATCGGACCTATAGTTGCTGAAATATCGACATTAGAAAATGGTGGGTTGTTTGGGTGAGACTTAGAAAACATCAATTTTCCTGTTTTTTAACCTTTGCATGGCAATATCTCAGCAACTAAGGGTCGTATCATCAAAGTCTGCAAAAGCAAAATATAGAGAATTTTCTCAGCTTTTCAAAAATATTTTTTTCAAAGGTGTGCAAACATGGGCACTATTTTTAAAAAATGAAAAACTGCGACTATTTTCAAAAAAGTTACATAAAAATGGTTATAACTTGAAAACGGTACACTTTATCAAATATTCACTAAAGTACTTTTTGATTGCAAATTCGATTTTACATCGAAAAATGAAGTTGAAAAATTTTTGCGACCAATATTTCGATTTTTTGAAAAAATCTGTATTGATTCAAAAAATCATAACTCGGTCAAAGATTTTTTGCCCATTCTGGAAATTTCTGAAAAGTTGGCATTTTATGTCCTCTAAAACATATCAAAAAATAAAAAAAATTAAAAATAGTGTTTTTTTGTAAATCAAGTTTTAGTGACAAAAAGTTAAATAAAAAAATCACCAAATTTTTTTTACCGTGTATAATTTTTTTTCAGTGTAGTCCATATCCATACCTACAACTTTGCCGAAGACACCAAATCGATAAAAAAATTCCTTCAAAAGATACAGATTTTTGAATTTTCACATATCATTTTTGTATGGACAGCTGCCAAATTTGTATGGAAAATTATATGGACAAACTAATGATGCAAAATGGCTTCTTTGGGCATACCGAAGGCACCAAAAAAGTTTCAGCCGGATTAAAAAATACAAAAAAAATCGAAAGGCTGAAATCTCAGAGAATTGCTCTACCTCAAATGCCAATAGTTAGAAAATTGACCCAATCTCACCCCTTAGAGGGGGTGACATTGGGTCAAATGAAACTAAAATGATGCTCAAATACAACGATATGGTAAAAACAAGTCATCCAACAGCGTTTCTTGTTCGAGGGAATCGTATTGACACGCTACAATGTTTGAAGTGGAGATTTTCAAACATTTGGGTAGTTTTCGAGCAATTCTAACAAAAATATTAGACAAATGATTTTTCGAGAGGTCATTTTTGGCCAAAAACGTACCCCAACTTTAGACGAAAAACTTTAGACATCTGCCAAAATAACAGGATTTGTTCTAGGAACGAGATTTTTTCAGCGGAGTAATCTTAAGATGTCCCCTACACAACCCCTTTAACAGAATTCAGTTTCATTGAGAATAACCTTAGAAAAAAATCACTTTGACCCAATCTCACCCCCCAGACCCAATGTCACCCCCACTGACGGTACCCATATTTGTGAAAAATTTGTGTATTTTGTGAACAATTTGTAGTACATATTTATACTCTTTTGATTTGATTTATGATTTATACTCTAAAACTAACTACATTTTCAAAAAATATATTCTTAGTGTAAGAATTGAACATGATATGGCTGAAATAATCTATTTTAGAAAAAAAATAAAAATGATTTAACGTCCAAAGAATCCATTTATCGGTGATAGAATTTTCGAAATAATCTATCGTTATCGTTATCGTCCCGACGCTAACGATCCAAAAACATTTTTTTTCATTTTTCATTTCTTGACTATGAAAACCGGACTTATATATGCTAAAATTTTCTAAATGTATTTCGTTTGAGCAATACACTGAAATTTCGGCCATTCGATTTTTTAGCCTTTTAAAATCTTGCTGAAACTTTTTGGGTTCCTTCCGTTTGTCCAAAGAAGCCATTTTGCATCATCAGTTTGTTCATAACATTTTCCATAAAAAATTGGCAGCCGTCCATCAAAAATGGTATGTGATAATTAAAAAATGTGTATCTTTAGAAAGAATTTATTGATCGATTTTTTGTATTCGGCAAAGTTGGCTTGTAGGTGAGCAGTTCTCTAGGATTTCGGTCATTCGATTTTTTTTGTATTTTTTAATCCGACTGAAACTTTTTTGGTGCCTTCGGTATGCCCAAAGAAGCCATTTTGCATCATTAGTTTGTCCATATAATTTTCCATACAAATTTGGCAGCTGTCCATACAAAAATGATGTATGAAAATTCAAAAATCTGTATCTTTTGAAGGAATTTTTTGATCGATTTGGTGTCTTCGGCAAAGTTGTAGGTATGGATACGAACTACACTGGAAAAAAATAATACACGGTAAAAAAAATTTTGTGATTTTTTTATTTAACTTTTTGTCACTAAAACTTGATTTACAAAAAAACACAAGGGTGTCTCACCACATCGGATGCCACCCGAATGTCAACCAAATGTAGTCAAATGTCATCCCAATGCATTGCACCTCATTCAAAGCCACGGTTCGATACCCTCGTACTGGAGGTTCCCAAATAGGTTCCCATTCGTTCGTACTAGAACACTAGTCACACGTAATACACGATACGATCGCTGACTGACCTATTACGTCCATGTTAACAACACGGTCTCGCTCACACCTCACCTCACCTCTCTGTTCGGGCGTTCGCGTACACTCTCTCGTGCGCTCCCGCCGAACAGCCGTACCTCTCTCCGATTCCTTTTCCCGTCGTGTCCGTACCCTCTACAGTCAGGTAGTCTCAGTGGACGTACGCTCATACGAGAGCACCGGTCTGGGATGGGCGCGCGCTCTTGGTGGTAGATACATCTCCGACACATCTCCGAGTGCGCACCGCTCCGAAGAACCACGTATGACGTCCATGTTAACAACACGGTCACGCTCACACCACACCTCACCTCTCTGTTCGGGCGTTCGTACACTTTCGTGAGCTCCCGCCGAACAGCCGAACCCGTATCCGATTACTCTCTCCGTCTCCGTCCCTATCTCCTCTCGCCCACCTTCGTCGGGTCCTCTCTGCGGGCCTGCGCTCATACGGGGGCACCGGTCTACGGTTGGCTCGCGCCCTCGGTGGTAGATACGTGTATGTATCTTCGAGTGCGCACCTCCCGTAAAACCGCGTATGACGATCCCGGTTCAATGATGGAGTTTTCATATACGCTCATGAAGGGCCTCCATTACCAAACTTGACTCCCCATAGGTACGAGAAAGCAGAGCGTTCCCCAAAAGACGACTTAAAATTTGTATGCAATAAAAATGATCTCCAACCGCCTGCATCACAAGTCGGGGCAAATCGGGACATCATGTCCGCGGACGTATGCATCGGTGTTGAACGAAAGTCCCCGTACCCCCCAGCCTGGAGTTTGGTCACGTCCTGGCCACTCCCGGAACCGGTAAAGATTGCTTCCCCCGAAGGTAGGCATGCTCTGCGGGACCTCTTCCGTGCCCGTAGACGGGGCCACCATACACGCGTGCGCTACTACATGGGTCGACGATCTCGCACTTCCCGACCCCAGGGTCCCTGTCCGTGTGGAATTGCATCTGGAATAGTAAGCGTATATGGTGACTCGTCATGCAAATATTTTTTTTAACCCGTTTTTTTTCATTTCTTCTTCTTTTTCTTTTTTTTCTTCTTCTTCTTTTTCTTTTTTTTTCTCTTCTTCTTTTTCTTTTTTTTTTCTTCTTCTTCATTTTTTGACCAAAGCTCATGAGCGTACATCGGATAAAGTATATGGGGCGTACGCTGGCAAGGTCGAGCGCAAGCGACGCTACATGCTGCCACCAACACTGTCGGCGTACACCAGTCCATGTATATGGAGTGTACGCGGGTTTGCGCACACGATGTTCCCAGTCCTAGGACGGTACATTCCTTCGAAGTGTACGGATGCGCACCCGAGGTTGCCTACCATGTCAACCTTTTTCATATGCCAGACTTAGGCAAATTTTGCCAATTTAGGTGAACTTTTTTCCCATGTAGGCGAAACTCGCCTCCAAGTAATCCAATTTGGCCTCCACTTAAGTAAACCTTGTCTCAGCGTGGATACCGGTACCTAAGCTCATCGGCGTACACCAGTCCGCGTATATGGAGTGTACGCGGGTTTGCGCACACGATGTTCCCAGTCCTAGGACGGTACATTCCTTCGAAGTGGACGGATGCGCACCCGAGGTTGCCTCCCAAGTAACCACAAGCACTAAATTGAAGTATTTATTCAGTACTAAATCAGCACTCGAATGCTTTGAAGTAGTAAATAAGCTTTGCGAATGCCTCAAAGTACCAAAACTTTGCAGCATTACAACTAGCATTAAATCACCATTTACGACCTTGAAAATGTGCTTCAAAGCATTTGATGTTTATCAACAAAGTAACCCATCCATACGGGAAACATTTCAGCCAGTCACGCTCTTATTGACTTTTATCCTTCTCCCGTTATACTGTTCCAATAAGCGTGCGGGCTAAGGCGCATTTCCCCCAGTGTGCAACAGTTTTATTTTTGCGTGAACTGGGTTCAATTCCCGCTGACTGAAGTGTTTTTTTGTTTATTTTTTTTGTGGAAAACTGCAGCCTGTAATTAAGCCAATTTTTTCAAAACATATGCCCATATCACAAAGGACATTATCAAAAGTTCTCTGGTAAATTGAATGACTTTTCTCGCAAGCAAAAAGCTGCTTTCCGGAAGTCTGATACACTTTGTGAAATTTTGCCAAACGTGGACCGTTAGCCGTTAGCCAGTGCTTGTCCCTTTTAACCCGTAATTAATTGTACTTGACTGGCTGGCCGCAATTTGCTGAGTGATAATCGATAATTTCCGTCCAACGAAATGACAACGGAAACTCGAAACAGCAGAAAGAAAGTCTAAATTAATGTTCGATGCATCAACCACATCGATCAAAACTTTCAAAACAAACACCCATTTCAGTATACATCAGTTGGCTGGCGCGCATCCTGGAGATCGACGAGAAAAATGCAAGAATAACATCAAAGTGTCACACTCACAAATGACACGCAACAGGAGAAAAAAAACAAAGGAGGCCCACCACCAAGTGTGTGGAGCAGCTAGCTGTCCTTTTTTTCCCCCAGCCTTGACGTCGATAAAGCAGTTTTTTTTGTTCGAGCTTTCGGTGAGGCATTAAATCGGCATCACTGTGCGCCACTTGAAATATTTCTCAAGGGAAAAGTGCTGATTTAATGTTTTGAAGCATTATTTGCTGGTATTAAATGCCAATATAATGCTGATTTAATGCCGCTATTTAGTGCCTCGCGGTTACTTGGGCTACCATGTCAACCTTTTTCATATGCCAGACTTAGGCAAATTTTGCCAATTTAGGTGAACTTTTTTCCCATGTACACAGCAAAAAATCCGATGGTAAAATCGCATGCAAAAGCATGCACATCACCTTCGTCAAAATAAACACTTAATATTACACACTGCATGTACAATTTTTGAAAACACAAAAAAAAAGTTGCAACCGACGGGATTCAAACCCAGCACCAACAGTAAGGACTGGCGCCTTAGCCCACTCGGCCATCAGACCGATGAAAAGCTGTAAGGATAAACGTATATATGAGCTTGACATTTCGGTCAAGTAGGTTTCCCATACTGTTGGGCTACATATTTCAGGGTGTAAAATTACATAAAATTGCATAAAATAATGCAATATTTATTTTACACCCAGGCCTTTTACACGCAGCTGGATTACTACTTTTTTAGCTGTGTAGGCGAAACTCGCCTCCAAGTAATCCAATTTGGCCTCCACTTAAGTAAACCTTGTCTCAGCGTGGATACCGGTACCTAAGCTCATCGGCGTACACCAGTCCGCGTATATGGAGTGTACGCGGGTTTGCGCACACGATGTTCCCAGTCCTAGGACGGTACATTCCTTCGAAGTGGACGGATGCGCACCCGAGGTTGCCTACCATGTCAACCTTTTTCATATGCCAGACTTAGGCAAATTTTGCCAATTTAGGTGAACTTTTTTCCCATGTAGGCGAAACTCGCCTACCATTAAATTAACTTTGCCTAAAGGTGGATGCCGATACCAGAGATCATCCGCGTACACCGGTCAGTGTATATGGGGCGTACGCTGGTACGCTGGTCATGCGCACTCGACGATGCATACTGCCACCATCACTGTCCCCATTACTTAGACGGTACATACCGAGAGGTGGATGGTCTGCGCACTTGACGCTGCATGCGTTGCCCACTTGTACCGTTCCCAGACTTAGTCAAATTTCCTACTTGAGGCAAACTTTTTTCTCTATGTAGGCGAACTTCGCCTACCATTAAATTAACTTTGCCTAAAGGTGGATGCCGATACCAGAGATCATCCGCGTACACCAGTAAGCATATACGGGGCGTACGCTGGTCATGATCACTTGAAGCCGCATGCGTTTTCTACTTGTACTGCGGACACATGTTCAATCCAAGCCAACTTTGCTTCTTAAGCCAACTTGGCTTAGCATCCCATAAGCGAATTTGGCTTAGCGACGTGCAAGCCAATTTGGCTTAACCACTTTACCACCGAAATGGTCACCGACTCAGTCAATGTACCGCGACCCATCCTCCGCCGCGTCCGTACACAGTGTACGGTACACGTATATGAAGCGCACGCATGTTTGCGCGCTCATCATAGCTCACTCGTTACGCTGCCCCAACTCAGACAACTGTGGGTACGTATTCATCTCACCTCAGCTCAGTGGTGCCTTCGCAGGCAAGAACACTTCCCCATTTCCGGGACTTAGACGAATTTTGAAACTTTTTCCATTTCATGGGTTGCATACATTTAGGGGCAACATTTTTCAAAGAGTATAACCCGGGTGTTTGTAGGAACCAGTACATAGGCTACTACAAACACCCGGGTATAACACCCCCCCTGACTATTCAACCACCACCTTGGAGGTTGAATAGTCAGAGTGTCATCAAGGATAGTAAAGCACACTCTAAGAGTACGGACATTATATAATATGTATTACTTATGAACCTAATCAACCTAGCTTGCCCTAGTTAGGCATGGGCTGTTTGTAACGTATCATACGAGCTTTTTCCTGAACCTTAGACGCAGTAAGCATCCACACTACACTACTCTTCTTAACGTGAAACACCTTCCCGTGGTCATCTCGTATCAGGTAGATGTGCTTATCGGACGTGCTGTTAGGCAGCGCGATCTGGCCCGAAAAGTTTGAAAACAGATGCTTAGCTTCATACACCTCCTGACCGGGTTCATGGTCTTCATGGTCCTCCGTGTCAGACTCACTATCGGAAACGATCAAGTCTTCCCAGTTCCGGTCCCCGAGGGCATGTACACTAAACTCGAAAGATTGTTCAGCCTGCAAGAGGCCAAGCTTGCCCAAGACCTCAGATGCCCTCCCCTCAGCACTGGTTAGTGCGGCTTTTATTTCAGCATCCGTCGGCAGTGTCGGTAGCACGGACACGTTGGTCGGACCCGTGTGACCAGGGAATCGAAACTTAATACGGTTACGGTGCTGAATTTGATGCAGCATGTGAGCTCGCCGCAGCTTTTCGCCGATTTCCTTGAAAGTGAGGTTCGTCTGGGTATGGTTCATTGTCGTCATCGATCGAAGATTCCGGAATGTCGCCTCGACGTCCTGACTGCCGAAACACCTCACTAAGAATTCCTCGGGTCGGCCACGATCGCGGCAGTCTCTTGCTGCCAGCACAAGGCTGTGAGCATTTATCTCAAGACAAGCGTACGTGTTTGCTGTCACACATTGGAAGCTGCTTGTTCTATTCTTCAATGTCCAGTTCCTCCACGCCCGCATGAAAAACAACGCCTCCCTGTGGAAATAAACGGTGTTTAATTTAAACCCAACAATTGTGCCATAGATTAACTGTACCAGAGCATTGAGATGGCTTCAATCGGCGCCAACGATACATCAGTATATGCTCGGTATATAGCGCTCATGTAGCGGAGCAGCACTACCGTGCCCTCGCTACCAGGCACATGTTCCTCCAACAGGTTGATAACGGCTTCCTCCATTACTTTTTCCGTAGGTCGAAAGCTCATGAGGTCGGTCGGGTGAAGATCACCGTACGTGAGACCGTGTTTGTCCTTCGAAACCTTATCCAACAGGGCATCGAGGTGGGTAACGCTAGCCACCGATGTACCAATCATTAACGCTCGTTTGCGATTGAACAACTTGCGCGCTAGTTTGTTCACTGTGTGCGTTATATCTTGGTACAGATAGGTGCGCTGAACAAGTTTCCAAAGAAATCTAACACCTAGCTCATCACACGGTACATCTGCCAATTGCATGATGCTGAGCATTGCCTTCAGGAGAGTTGGGTCCCCATCTGAAGCTATACCAAAAACGGTGATGCCATGCTTCTTCAGCAAGTCGATGGTGTGAAGCCAACGCTTGAGTACATCTGCATACGTAAAGCTGTTGTCCGTACCCATGTAGAACAGCACGTACGGGGCCGCATTTGGATCTAGAGGTACTGCTAGTTGAACGTATGCAGTGCTTGCCAGTCGGCAATTTTTCAACTTGTCAGCCATATCCTGCGCATTGCTGGCGTCAAAGTAGTTTCGTTTGGGAAGTCCCGTGTGGTCAAGCGGAGCTACTAGTCCAGTCAAAGTGTTTGTTCGCTCGTCGTACTGGGCACGCGGGGTAACCCTCGTCCCATCCTCCGCAAGCATCACCGTCAGCGGATAGCCGTTCTCGGTCAGGTAACGCTTCAGACCCGCCGCGTCGATCACCCCTGAAAAAATAGGAAGTTAATGAAGGTTTAAGATTAAACCAAACATTCTTACCATCTTTAATGTCCGTTGTATGTTTGTCCATGTGCCTTAGAAGGGTAGCTCGGCTTATGCCGGGAACATTCCCAACCATGAACTCATGATACTTCTTCCCAGCCATTATGTATCGATACAACGACATGTCCTTTTCTTCATCGGTGTAGTGTAACTTGCATGCACTCTTAAATGCGATGGTCTCATAGAGCTTAATCAGGTTATAAGCCTTGGAAGTTGCCACAGGACATTCGGCTGCACTGTCCCGTGGTTCTAGTTTCCCGACGTTTTGTTGTCACTCCTCAGAAAATGCCCACCCCGCAAGTGATGATGGTGACGGCTGCTACCTTCGCCGGCGTATTGATACTGATTGATCAAGTCTGCCACCGACTTTCTGCTCGGTTGACATACACCGCTACCAGCAGCTCCATCACCGCCAGCGCTAACAGGAGCTGTACCATCGTTACCGCTTTCCGCAGGTCCACCATCGCCACTGCTAACAACAGTTTCACCATCGACAATAGCAGCTTCACTACTGTCACCATCATTTGCAGCTTCCTCATTGCTACCGCTTCTCGAAGCTCCACCACTGCCATCGCCAACAGCTGCTTCGTCAACGCTATCGTTTCTCGAAGCTACACTACTGCCACCGCCAACATCAGCTTCCTCAACGCTTCCACTGCCACCACCAACAGCGCGATCCCCGTGAGCGCCATCTCCATCGCTATCCGTGTCCTCTTCTGAACTTAGACTTGCCAGTTCTTCTTCTCTTCTACGGACCACTCCCCGTAAATGTGTACGAACATGCTGGTAATAATTATTCGTAACCCAATTGCCACCAGAACGCTTGCACATGGGACGTGTTTTCTTGCATACTGCGCACGTAACACGTACTGTCGCTTGGTCCCCGGTGTTTGAAATGGTAAGCACTGGCAAGTCTACGAAGTAGTCGGGGTCGACTCCACATTCCTCGTGCTGACGGTAGTAGTTGGCCAACTTCTCTAGAAGCATTTTCTTCGAATCGTCAGCAATAGGATTTACTTGGTCTGTACCAATTTCTTGGCACCGTCTCGCTAGTACAGGTGAGCCCTCGATGAATTGGCGTATCCCGTACTTTTGGATCAATTTGCCTACATTGTTGATCGAAACCTCTTCAGCGGCATGCAAACTGAATGTTGCCAGGTCGTTCTGTTGCCGGCCAAACACATCGTACTTTGACCTTGCGAGCCCTCGGCTTACGGCATCATCGAAAATTTCGACACCACTCTTTCTGATATCATCTTCGATGAGTTTCGGCCATTCCACACTTGCCTCAGCGATGACTTGCGATGCTGACAGGTCGAACATATCCAGCAAGGCCATGACTCGATGCGGCACGAGACCGATCACCTTCTGGACACGTTTCCAGAACCGCTCCTTTATCTGCCCCCTTTCTTCGGCATTCATCCTTGCTGCTATTGTGATAGTCAGTACAACGGCACTATTTTAGTCTGCAAGGAAAGGAGAAAGACGTTTGGTTAGCAAAGGCAGGCAATAAAATGGCAAGTTTAAATGCATTATAATGCATCCGAACACATCGGATGCATCTTTTATGAGCCACCCCTGAAAAAACACTATTTTTAATTTTTTTTATTTTTTGATATGTTTTAGAGGACATAAAATGCCAACTTTTCAGAAATTTCCAGGTTGTGCAAAAAATCATTGACCGAGTTATGAATTTTTTAATCAATACTGATTTTTTCAAAAAATCGAAATTTTGGTCGTAAAAATTTTTCAACTTCATTTTTCGATGTAAAATCAAATTTGCAATAAAAAAGTACTTTAGTGAAATTTTGATAAAGTGCACCGTTTTCAAGTTATAGCCATATTTAAGTGACTTTTTTGAAAATAGTCGCAGCTTTTAATTTTTTTAAATTAGTGCACATGTTTGCCCAGTTTTGAAAAAAATATTTTTGAAAAGCTGAGAAAATTCTCTATATTTTGCTTATTCGGACTTTGTTGATACGACCTTTAGTTGCTGAGATATTGCAATGCAAAGGTTTAAAAACAGGAAAATTTATGTTTTCTAAGCTTCACCCAAACAACCCACCATATTCTATCTTCAATATCTTAGCAACTAATAGTCCGATTTTCAATGTTAATATATGAAACATTTGTGAAATTTTCCGATCTTTTCGAAAAAAATATTTTCGGAATTTTCAAATCAAGACTAACATTTCAAAAAGGCCAAACATTCAATATTACGCCCTTTTAAAATGTTAGTCTTGATTTGAAAATTCCGAAAATATTTTTTTCGAAAAGATCGGAAAATTTCACAAATGTTTCATATATTAACATTGAAAATCGGACCATTAATTGCTGAGATATTGACGATAAAAAATGGTGGGTTGTTTGGGTGAAACTTAGAAAACATCAATTTTCCTGTTTTTAAACCTTTGCATTGCAATATCTCAGCAACTAAAGGTCGTATCAACAAAGTCCGAATAAGCAAAATATAGAGAATTTTCTCAGCTTTTCAAAAATATTTTTTTCAAACCTGGGCAAACATGTGCACTAATTTAAAAAAATGAAAAACTGCGACTATTTTCAAAAAAGTCACTTAAATATGGCTATAACTTGAAAACGGTGCACTTTATCAAAATTTCACTAAAGTACTTTTTTATTGCAAATTTGATTTTACATCGAAAAATGAAGTTGAAAAATTTTTACGAGCAAAATTTCGATTTTTTGAAAAAATCAGTATTGATTAAAAAATTCATAATTCGGTCAATGATTTTTTGCACAACCTGGAAATTTCTGAAAAGTTGGCATTTTATGTCCCCTAAAACATATCAAAAAATAAAAAAAATTAAAAATAGTGTTTTTTTGTAAATCAAGTTTTAGTGATAAAAAGTTAAATAAAAAAAATACCAAATTTTTTTTACCGTGTATTATTTTTTTCCAGTGTAGTCCGTATCCATACCTACAACTTTGCCGAAAACACCAAATCGATCAAAAAATTCCTTCAAAAGATACAGATTTTTGAATTTTCATACATCATTTTTGTATGGACAGCTGCCAAATTTGTATGGAAAATTATATGGACAAACTAATGATGCAAAATGGCTTCTTTGGGCATACCGAAGGCATCAAAAAAGTTTCAGTCGGATTAAAAAAAAAAATTAAAATTGAAGAAAAAAGACCGATTTCGTAGAGAATTGCTCAGGTATAGATCAGGACTACTCCCAAAAAAGTTATACGGAAAAAATATGGTTTCAAATCGTTTGGATATCGTCATTTGAAAAACTAACGGCAATTGAAAAAAAAATAAAACTATTTTTTTCTAAATATTAATGCACTAATGCACTCAGCGACTATTTTCAAAAAAAATATTTCCAGAACTGGGCTATGCATGTACCCTTTTAGAAAAAATAAAAAACAATAGATTTCTACTTAAAATTAACCGTTGACCTTAAAAAAGTACATTTAATTGAAAAAAAAAGAAACTTCGCATTGACGGTCGTTTCTAATAAATGTGATCAAATGTAAGCTTTTCAAACAAGTGGTTTCGGACATAACTCTTACCAGCAATTAATTCCCCACGAAAACAGCATGATTCGACAAAAAAATTATCCGATCGGGCTCAAATTTTTTCTGGGGGTTCCTTGGCCGAAATAATTAGACCCGTATTTTTTTGTTTGGCCATTAGGGAGACAAACGCCGTGTTAGGTAGGTTCGAAAAATAGCCATTTTCGTCCTTTTTCGCAAAAACCACTTTTTCAAAAAAACATATCTCCGCGCCATTTCATCCGATTTTAGCTGTCTTAGACGCAAAGGAAAAGTGATTAGTTTGGAATTTGGAAAAAATAGTAAAAAGTTTTAAAAATCTAGCTTAGCATTTGAAAAGGTCGAATGAAAACTTAAAATGCTGTTTTGAAGGTCTCGGGACCAAAGAGCCTATGTCTGAAAATATTTTTACCTGATTCCTCGGAAAATTTTACATAATATATCAAAAAATGGTGAAGTTATGTTTTCAATACTCTGAGATAAGATTTTTTGAAAATAAAAACTGGGTTTTTCGACGCGCCACGCGCAAAAATGGGAAAATGACAAAAACGGGAAAAATCGACTTTTTTCACTAAAACTGCGAACTCTTAATTGAAATACGCAACTTTTGGTACCCTAACATGTATAGGTCATCGCTGAAATTTTCTTGTTATCGCAGGTTTAGTGAAAAATGTCGATTTTTTCCCGTTTTCGTCATTTTCCCATGGAGCGTCGAAAAACCCAGTTTATATTTTCAAAAAATCGTATTTCAGAGTAATGAAAACATAACTTCGGCATTTTTTGATATACTATGTAAAATTTTCCGAGGAATCAGGTAAAAATATTTTTAGACATAGGCTCTTTGGTCCAGAGACCTTCAAAACAGCATTTTATGTTTTCATACGACCTTTTTAAATGTCAAGCTAGATTTTTGAAACTTCTTATTATTTTTCCCAAATAGCCAAACTAATCACCTTTCTATTGCGTCTAAGACAGCTAAAATCGGATGAAAAAGTGCGGAGATATGATTTTTTTTTAAAGTGTTTTTTTGCGAAAATCGACAAAAATTGCCATTTTTCGGACCACCCGAACACGGTGTAGGTCACCCTAATGGCCAAACAAAAAAATACGGGTCTAATTATTTCGGCCAAGGAACCCCCAGACAAAAATTGAGCCCGATCGGAGAATCATGCTGTTTTTGTGGGGAATTGCTGATAAATACAGTTTGTATAGTTATTTTAATCAGCTACTCCACTTTGTTGAAACCCCACTTTTTTTTCCTCAACCAAATTGAATTCAATGGTTGTAAACCAAAGCGCGAGAAAGCCTCTTTTTGGGTCATTCCCGTCCGCGTACTACATTCTTTCATTACCGAGCATAATACTTTTCTGTTTCCGTTCTCTCCTCATCAAGCTCTTTTTTTTTTATTGTCACTACACATCACACCCTGGGATTTATGGATTTATGGCGGCTTCCGTGATAATCACTTCCTCCTCGCACTCTTCGCACTTTTATTTGTCCCCGGGAAAAAAAATCTGGAACACTCTTGATGAATTGAGGGTGGAAGGGGCGAGATGTTTAATACCCTCGGGAACCAATCCGGGGAGGCCCCACTTTTAATAAACGGTTCAACGGCACGAGCAACGCCCTGCGAATTATGTTACCCTCCAATTTCTAGGGGTGGGTTAGGAGTTGTTTTCTCCGTAAACAACATTCTCCGAGAATTTTTGATGGGTCTATAAATACGTATTCACACAACTCCCGTCCCGACCTAGCCTCCCGCGGGCGAATAACGCCCTATAAAGCACAATCAAGAGGCATAATTGAAAGTTATTTAGGCCAGCGTTAGGAAACCGATGATGTGGAAAGTCGTGAACTTTGCGTTTTCCAATATCTACCAGCAACCAGGCACGCTGAAAGCCTCCGCTCAGAACAGCAGCCTCCGCGGAGATGTCTTCATCGTTCAACAGAATCAACACAACAAGAAGAAGGCGGCGAAAGTGCTTAGAGGCATTAATGAATTTAGATTAATTTATTCAGTGAAGAAACACCGTCATCACAGTGGATAGGGGAGGGGGAGCTGGAGCAGGCCTAAACCATACTGTGAGGGAGAGAGATGCCACCACCTACAAGAAGGAGCTATTCTTGTGATGCGATGTTGTTTGAAGAGATGATGTTTACGCGCTGGCTTTAAGTCTCGTCTTGAACCAATATTGCACTTGACGAAGAGTGACGTTGTTGGCTTGGATCGTGAACGTTTGGCGATAACTAATTAAATTTAGCGTTATTAAAAAATTCAAAATTTTGAAACAAAATTACCGAGTTTTGCTAAATACGACTTTTTTGCTATTATACAATGTTTGAAGGCTTTGTATTTTAGACAACTGGTAGCTGAAACAAATCGTTTACAATTTTGAATTTTGTAACATATTTTTTACGAAATATTAAAAACAATTCAAACATTTGAAAAGGTTTAAATAACACTTATTTGAAATATTTTCAAATAAATTTGCTAATTAATTAAATTTCCTTTCATGCCAAATGTTTGTTCCAGCTGAGCAATTCTCTACGAAATCGGGCTATTCTTTTTAATTTCATTTTTTGTATTTCCGGCTGTAATCCGGCTGAAACTTTTTTTGGTGCCTTTGGTATGCCCAAAAAGCCATTTTGCATCATTAGTTTGTCCATATAATTTTCCAGCTTGGCAGCTGGCCATACAAAAATGATATATGAAAATTAAAAAATCTGTATCTTTTGACGGAATTTTTTGATCGATTTGGCGTCTTCGGCAAAGTTTGGTATGCCCTTAAGGGCTACACTGAAAAAAAAATACACGGTAAAGCTTTTTTTGTGGTTTTTAATATCACTTTTTGTCACTTAAACTTATTTTAACAATATTTTTTTATTTTTAAACTTATTTAACAATATTTTTTATTTTTGATATGTTTTAGGGGTCATCAAATGCCAACTTTTCAGAAATTAACAGAACGTGCAAAAATTTGTTGACCGAGTTATGAATTTTTGAATCAATACTGTTTTTTTTTTCAAAAAAATCGAAATATTGGTCGCAATAATGTTTCAACTAGATTTTCGATGTAAAATCAAATTTGCAATCAAAAAGTTATTTGAGCAATTCTCTACCAAAACCGGAAATGGATTTTATTTGTATTTTTTGATTTGGCTCAAACTTTGTGGGGGCCTTCCCTATGACCAAAGAAGCCATTTTGCATCATTAGTTTGTCCATATAAATTTCCATACAAATTTGGCAGCTGTTCATACAAAAATGGTACGTAAATATTCGAAAATCTGTAACTTTTGAAGGAATTTTTTGATCAATTTGGTGTCTTCGGCAAAGTTGTAGGTATTGTTAAGGACTATTTAAAAAAAAAATAGGTACAAGGAGAAAAAAATTTCCCGATTTTTTTATTAACTTTTTTTTCACAAAAACTCAAATTCCCAAAATAATTATTTTTTGATTTTCGAGATTTTTTGATATGTTTTAGGGGACAAAAATCCGCAACTTTTGAGCTATAGAGAAACATGGTCAAAAAATCTGCCGCCGAGTTATGATTTTTTGAAAAACTGGTGATTTTTGGAAAAAATCGAAATTTCATAAATAAAATTTTGTTGACCTAATTTTTTATGCAAAATTGAATTTGCAATCGAAAATTACTTTACAGATTTTTGATAAAGGGCCCCGTTTTGAAGATATAGCCACCGAAAGATTGATTTCAGCGAAATATTTGCAGTTTTTCGATTTTTAAAAATAGTGACCATGAGTGACCATTTCTGAAAATATTTTTTTTGAAAAGTTCAGAAAATTTTCTATAAAATTGTCTAAGAGACATCGAAGATTGGACCTCTGGTTGCTGAGATACAGCGGCTTAAAGAAAAAGAAACACGAAAATTGAAGTTTTCTAAGTCTCACCCAAACAGCCCACGATTTTCTAATGTCAATATCTCAGCAACTAATGGTCCGATTTTCAATGTTAGTACATGAAACATTCGTGAAATTTTCCGATCTTTTCGAAAAAAATATTTTGAAAAAAATTAAATCAAGACTAACATTTTAATAGGGCCAAACATTGAATATTATGCCCATTTAAAATGCTAGTATTGATTTAAAAAAATTCAAAATATTTTTTCGAAAAGATCGGAAAATTTCACGAATGTTTCATGTACTAACATTGAAAATTGGACCATTAGTTGCTGAGATATTGACATTAGAAAATGGAGGGTTGTTTGGGTGAGAATTAGAAAATTTCAATTTTCTTGTTTCTTTTTCTTTAAGCCGCTGTATCTCAGCAACCAGAGGCCCAATCTTCGATGTCTCTTAGACAATTTTATAGCAAATTTTCTGAACTTTTCAAAAAAAATATTTTCAGAAATGATCACTCATGGTCACTATTTTTAAAAATCGAAAAACTGCAAATATTTCGCTGAAATCAATCTTTCGGTGGCTATATCTTCAAAACGGGGCCCTTTATCAAAAAATCTGTAAAGTAATTTTCGATTGCAAATTCAATTTTGCATAAAAAAATGAGGTCAACAAAATTTTATTTATAAAATTTCGATTTTTTCCAAAAATCACCAGTTTTTCAAAAAATCATAACTCGGCGGCAGATTTTTTGACCATGTTTCTCTATAGCTCAAAAGTTGCGGATTTTTGTCCCTTAAAACATATCAAAAAATCTCGAAAATCAAAAAATAAGTATTTTGGGAATTTGAGTTTTTGTGAAAAAAAAGTTAATAAAAAAATCGGGAAATTTTTTTCTCCGTGTACCTATTTTTTTTTTAAATAGTCCTTAACAATACCTACAACATTGCCGAAGACACCAAATTGATCAAAAAATTCCTTCAAAAGTTACAGATTTTCGAATATTTGCGTACCATTTTTGTATGAACAGCTGCCAAATTTGTATGGAAATTCATATGGACAAACTAATGATGCAAAATGGCTTCTTTGGTCATAGGGAAGGCCCCCACCAGGGTTGCGAATGAGCGAGCGCTCACGGAATGCGTGCTCGCTCCAGCTGGAGCGTGAGTTTTTATCAGGTAGCTCGTGCTCGCTCACGCTCACCGGAGCGTTTTGCGCTCACGTGAGCTGGTGAGCCAAAGTAGGTAGTTGTTTTTCCCTGTTGAAGCATCTGCCTGTTTGAAACGAAGTTTCTAGAACTATCTCAGCACAGGCAGCAAAAACAAACAAGAAAGTGGTCAAACAAACAAAAGTAAGCAATAAAATGGATTTAGTCGGCGAACCGAAATATACGTTCTATTTAAATTCAGAATTAGCCAAGGGGCAGAATGATTCACTCTTGAGTGTGCTAACAAAGAGCTAACTCATTCTTAATGTAAAAAATCATTGACGTGAAGAGATGCACTGATATGTACAAATAATTGAATTAATTGAGAAATGTTTATTTTAAGTTTCTAGAATCCGGAGTTTTGACTCAAGGCGGATTAAAAAAACACAAAAATTTGTTTTATTGGACCTTTAAAAAAACAGCAGTAAGCTTTATAAAAGTTATAATCATCCCTCATATTCGGAACATTTTAGAGAATGTCCATATTCAAAAAATCATTTATTGAATCTGTAATTGAATATTTTCAGAGGCTTGGTAGCGGAAGTGTTAGATATAATTTACTTGACGGAAGAGGAGCCACCCTTTATGTGCTAAAACATAACAATGACAATTTATATTATTTCATTCAAATGGGTTATTTCAAACACTAGCAATTTGGAGGCTTTTTTGTAAAAAGAGAACTGTTTCAACAATTTTACCCTATTTTCTAGAATGAGAAAGAGAAAGATTAACTTTATAAAAATGATCAGCCGTTTCCAAGCACTGAACGATTTATTAAATGGAATGACTTTTGTTTAATGGTTGCTCATTCTGATCCGCACGCTGGAATGGTAGCCAACAAACTGTTTAGGTACATAAAACAGTTTAATTTTATATTTTAATCAACCAAGCATATAACATTGAATCGAACTTACCCCAGCATAAATCTTCTTGAATTATTTCATTGTTTTGTAAGTTTCTCTAAGGTTTACAGTCCTTTTTGTTCACGCGCTTCCCCCTTCCCTTGTTTCCACTGACATGCTGCGCCTTAAGTATAAAATCTAACTAGGATTGAAAAACAAAAAAACTGTCTCAAAAAGTTAAACGATTCGCGATACTTCCAAAGTGAGCGCTCCGTGAGCGAAAAATGAGCGCGAGCGCGAGCGTGGGGCAAACGCGAGCTGAAAAAATCGGAGCAAACGTGAGCGCGGGCAAACGTGAGCTAGCTCGCGCAGCGCTCCTCCTCACGAATGAGCGAAAAGTGAGCGCGTGAGCGCGTGAGGAACGCAACACTGGCCCCCACAAAGTTTGAGCCAAATCAAAAAATACAAAAAATAAAAATGGTCGAAATCGGCCGGTTTTGTAGAGACTTGCTCATTTTTAAATTAAGACTAACATTTTAAAAGGGCATAATATTGAATGTTTGGCCCTTTTGAAATTATTGTTTTCGAAAAGATTGGAAAATTTCACGAATGTTTCATATTTTAACATAAAAAATCAAACCATTAGTTGCTGAGATATCGACATTAGAAAATGGTGGGTTGTTTGAGTGAGACTTAGAAAACATCAATTTTACTGTTTTCAAATCTTTGCATGGCAATTTTTCATCAACTAAGAGTCGTATCAACAAAGTTAAAAAAACAAAATATTTTCACAGCTCTTAAAAAATATTTTTTTCAAATGTTGGCAAACATGGGCACTAATTTAAAAAAAAAGAATATCTGCGGCTATTTTCAAAAAAGTTACCTAAAATGGCTATAACTCAGGGGTGACCAAAGTATGGCCCGCGAGGTGATTTTTTTTGGCCCGCGGACCTATTTTGAATTACCATGTAAAATGGCCCGTTGAGCATTTGTAAAGTGAATTTATTCTTTTACAAAATTATGTTTTATTTTTAACTTATCCTTTTTTGTTATCAAAAAACTAATGATTTATTAATGTTTTGATCCCCATTTTAGAACACAAAGATTTTGTTTATGAATTTTAATAATAAAAAAAATTAACGAGATTCAATGTGAGTGAAACTAGTAAATATCGCCAAATCTTTTATCAGACATTTTTGGAATTGCAAAAAATACCGTAAAACGGGGTGACTTTGATAAGTTTGCGATTTTTCCGCAAAATGAAAGTACAATTAAAATACGTAAGGAATGGTTAACAAACATCCTGACCGTGGTAGAGAAGTGTTCAAAGTGCCTCAAGAAGAATTTTTCATAAAATTTTGACAAGTTTAAAAAGTTAGTTAACTATATTTAAGAAAATGTTGATGAAAGTCATTAGTTTAAACTTCTCAAAGTGTCATGATTTTCTCAATGAACATGATTTTGAATCGGAAAACGGAATGCATTTTCGGATTCTTTTGACATTTTTCCACTAGGAGAAGGTTAAAAAAGTTTGTAAATAATAAATAATATGTGTTTTTGAAACACAACTAAAAAAATCTCAAAATTAATACGCAATTTCAGTTGAACAAATTTCATGTGAAATGTGAAAACTTGTGATTCGTGCTTCGAATTCAGTTTAAAATGCGATTTAAATCGATAATTTTTTAAACAAAACTAGTTTTAACAAATTTCAGGCAAATTCCGACTTTTTAACAACTTTATCTAAACTTTATATGTATTTTGCTAAAAAGCTTATACACTTAGTTAAATAAATATAAACATTGATTTTTTTCTTAAAACTATATCAGCTGCTTTAGTGATGGTATAATTAGCGTACAAATAAAGTTTGAACATCTTAAATATGAGTTTAACAAGAAAAACTGTGACTATCAAAGTCACCCCGGAATTAAAACTATGAATTTTTAACGTAACTTTTTTTTCTAAACATTATTGAAAAAACTTTTTTTCCGAAATAGTGCATGGACTTTGTGTGGCCTGCTGTTTTAAAAATAATAATCTTGAGAAAAACCTTACCTGTTGGAAAATATTCTAAAAACAAATTGAAATCCTATCAAAGTCACCCCGGTTTACGGTATAATAATTCTATATTACCTCGATAGTCATAATGACTCTTTCATGAACTGACCCTCAAACTTATTTAGAAACCTTCCATTGGGATTCAAACTCAATAACGAATTTGAATGTCTATCAACTCCCCCTATTATTAAAAATTCGCTTGAAAAATCAGGAGCAATAATATTTTTTTCGTTAAACTTCAAAATATTAATGGAAATTCTAGTGCAATCAGCTTTGGGTAATTCTCTACCAACTCACACGAAATCGGGAAAAGTTGCCCCGACCTCTCTTCGATTTGCGTGAAAATTTGTCCTAAGGTGTAACTTTTGTCCCTGATCACGAATCCGAGGTCCGTATTTTGATATCTCGTGACGGAGGGGCGGTACGACCCCTTCCATTTTTGAACATGCGAAAAAAGAGGTGTTTTTCAATAATTTGCAGCCTGAAACGGTGATGAGATAGAAATTCGGTGTCAAAGGGACTTTTATGTAAAATTAGACGCCCGATTTGATGGCGTACTCAGAATTCCAAAAAAACGTATTTTTCATCGAAAAAAACACTAAAAAAGTCTGCTCTACAACTTTGTAGAATATTGTTACACTCTAAAAAAACCCTGCAAAGTTAGAAAAAACACGAAATTTTAAAATGAAAAATTTTGTTCTAAATGAAAAAATGACCCTTCTGGGTAAATGTAGATTCGAAAAGTACATTAAATTTCCCATAAAATGACATGTTCAAAATTTTTTTACAGTCAAGTAACGGAAAATGTGAGAATTTTTAAAACTTTTTTAGTGTTTTTTTCGATGAAAAATACGTTTTTTTGGAATTCTGAGCACGCCATCAAATCGGGCGTCTAATTTTACATAAAAGTCCCTTTGACACCAAATTTCTATCTCATCACCGTTCAGGCTGCAAATTATTGAAAAACACCTCTTTTTCGCATGTTCAAAAATGGAAGGGGTCGTACCACCCCTCCGTCACGAGATATCAAAAAACGGACCTCGGATTCGTGATCAGGGACAAAAGTTACCCCTTAGGACAAAGTTTCACGTAAATCGAAGAGGGGTCGGGGCAACTGCTGTGTGAGTTGACGGAGAATTACCCCTTTATTGTTATTATATTACTTTCATTACAATTTGCATTTTTTTTAAATAATGATTGCAATTTAATTTTACGGGTGCTTAAAACATTTTGTTCATTAACGTGTCGAAATTCTTACTCTCAACGATTTTTATTTGTCACACATAATTTAATGATAAAATTACGCCGTGACATTTTTAGTTCAGATTACATTTCGAAATATTGAAAAATAACTTTAAAAATTTATTAAAAATACAAGTACAAGTAGTTTTTATACTTTAAACAGTAATATCAACAAAACCGATAAAAAACTGCCATTTGTGTTTTCTATTATTTTTAATTTACGAAAATGTTAAAAAAAATACAGAAATTTCAAAAACGTCAATTGATAGATGTATTGTCTAGTTTTATAAATTTCAATAACGCTATTTATTTTTTTAAACCTATTTTGTAAATTTGGCCCGCTAGCTCATTTGAGCCTAAAATTTGACCCGGCATCCAAAAACTTTAAGCACCTCTGCTAAAACTTAAGAACGGTGCACTTTATCAAAATTTCACATAAGTATTTTTTGATTGCAAATTCGATTTTACATCGAAACAATTTTGTAAAATATTTTTTGAATAAAAATAAAATCAGTTTATGACCTCAAATCAATTTGCTCATAAATTAAATTTCCTTTCAAGCCAAATTTTAGTGCTAGCTTCAATTGTTCAAGATCAGCAATTAATTTAAAAAAAAAATGTTTCCAGCAAATTGACTTAACACGCATTCAAACAGATTCCAGCGAAACATGTACATTCAATTAACTCGGATCAATCAACCGATTGAATGAACAGTGTTTACAACCGCCCACAAATCGACCCGAAAACAATCTCATAAAAGCTACCTCCTTCTTCCCTAAACCCCCTCCCCACGAAAATTACCATGATGTCCCATTATCGGTGAGCCGCAGTTGCATGTAATCATTCAACCGAGCAGCCACCCACTAAAGCCAACACATTCGAAACAGGAAAGCGCACTTCAAAGAGCTTTAAAAGCTCACCACACTGCGGGTTACATGGTTGGCCTCCAAAAGTTACAGAAGTTATGCACTTTTGCCGCATGGATTGCCTGCACACTTTATCAACCGAACATGACACCTCCTGAAAAAACTCTCACATTCTCATTCTATTTCACTCGTATCAGAAACCGGAAAAAAGCTCATGCAAATTTTTAGGATTGTGCGAGTGTGTTTGTGTGAGCATCACATACACACTAAAAAATTTGTATAATTGAAGGTTTTTAAATTTGATTGATTGAATTTACTTGTTTTAATATAAATTTGACAAAATTTTTAAAGTACAATGACTCTAAAAAGAGTGATCATTACACTAATTTTAAGGGAAGTTTACTTTTTTCTCGACTAAAAAACTGTCCAAAATTTTTAAATCTAAAATTGCAAAAAAAAAAATTAACAGTGCAAGGACATGCGGTGACCTTAAGTGGGTGGAGAGGAGTATGAATGTTTCACGTATGAATACGAAATTGCAAATTTAAATATCATAAAATATTTAACCACCCCGCATGCCACACTTCTCTTTTTTTACCACCCAGTCTGTTGCGCTGAATCTGTGGGAGGGGAACTTTCCAAAGTGCAGTTATTTTTCAGCTTGTGAACGACAGGAAGGAAAATCATTTTGAAGTTCATTCGATCAAATCGTTATGATTTTCCACTTTTGGGGTAGGAGCAGAGGGTGGAAATTTTGCCGCCAAATATGATTTCGGTCAAGACCGTGAGAGGGGGTTGGGGGGTACAAATAAGTGCATTTCGTATGCATATGATATTTAATCCAAAACGAGACCGGCTCGGTTTCCGGGAACTGCTGGTGGGCGGGGGAAAAATTTAACCGAATTTATGTCACGTAACGAATCAATCATTTTGCGCTGCGAAATGCAATTTCGGTGTTTTTCGCCGAAATTTTGGGTGGCGTGAAATTTAATTGAGAATTATGGATGACGCAATTTTAAACTAATGGAAATCGTTATTTGATATTATTGTACAATGTAAACAAATTATTTTGAAATTTATTTAAATATTTACTGGAAATAAACCCTTTACAAAAACTATAATGTTTTATTGCTTTACTCTGAAGGTCAATATGAAGAGAAGGGCTTTTGCATACAGCAAAACTGAAATTTTAAGGCAAGTAAAACCACTTAAATCATGCTATTCTGCATTGAACCGTTTTAAGTATATTTCAATGTTTCAACGCCATTTAATACTTCAAATTTGAAAATCAAATTAAAAAAATCAATAGAATGGAAAGTAAAATCGATTCGAAGCCACTTTAAGGTATAATTTAAGGCTTTTCTCACTGAGGAATTGCAAAAAAAAACAATAGATTCAATCTTAAGAAAACAGGGGACAAAAACATATTTCCTTAAATTTTGAATAAAAAAAAAACTGTAGTAAACTATTTAAAATAATATAACTCTCGATTAAATTTCCATTTTCAATAAAAAATATGTCAGTTTTCAGCCTCTTTAAAAGTTATATACTTTTGGCCTCGTCAGTGAGGGTCTAGAGGGGTGATATTGTGTCAACGTGATTTTTTATGGATTTAGCAATTTCTCAAATTCTTCTTTGCAAAACTTTATTCTGTTTAATGTGTTGTGTGCTGGACTTCTTAAGAAAACTTTGCTGAAAAAAAATCACGGTCCTAGATCATATTCAACTTGAGGTACGTTTTTGGCCAAAAAGCTTTGTTGATATGACTTAAGCTTAGTGAGGGCCTTCAGTATTGCAAGAAACAAAAATCTTTTTATTTAAATGTTTAGCATGTATTAAAAGTTTGGAATTAATTTTGAAGAAGTTTGTTTTTAGTTACAAATATTTAAAAAGTATATAGGTTTACAAAAAACACGAAACACTTTTCAATAGTAAAAAATATTTTTAAATCGAAAAGTTCCCTTAATTTTAATAAAAATTTGCTCGTTTTCAAGCTAAAGACATTTCAAGAATTAACAAAAAGAAGATGTCTCAATTTATTAATTTATTTTGAAGACTGAGTAAAAATTTATGCCAACACAATCTTGCAATGAGTTAAAATTAAGTTAAAGCTTATTTTTTCAACTGACATTATTGCGGCAATTCTCAATTTATTTTTATTTTAAAATTATTAAATTTTTGAAATGTTTTTTACTATCCAAATATAAATAATAAATTTCTTCAATTCTGATCTTTTAAAGACCAGTTTTATTAAATTTTGCAAGATTTTTTTTTCAACAAATATATTCTTTGAAGCGCATCTGTTATGTTAGCAAAAACTTAATTTTATTTCAATAAGTTCAATTCTTGATTTGTCATATAATATTTTTAGTTTTTTTCAATGGTGATCTCAAATAATTTTTCCTGCAACTTAGCTATAAAACCACCTCCTTTTTAAATATAACTTTCCCTAATGAAAACAATAATTATATAACTTGCATTCTTCAAAAACAATTTTTAATATTTATGTGGATGATACATGAAAATCGTGTGTCAGTATTAATATTTTAGTTTCAAGTCTTAAAATGCTTTCTTATTTTTGACAAAAAACGTATTTTTGAAAATTTATTACTTGTTCGTTTCCAGCTCAAGTCTGATATATTTACAAAAAAACTTAATTTTAAGTACAAAGTGAAGACACATTTTCATTTGCATGGCTGGTTTTAATTGTGTTTATATTTTTTGTCACAGTTGGGGCACCGTTTAAAGTCAGGGAAAATCAGGGGGCAAAACAATATTAATTTGCAAAAAAGTTCAAATTTTCAATGGAAGTTTAAGTGAAATCAACTGAAATCAATTTAAATAGCATTCCCTAGCGTTTTGAATCATTTAAGCATGTTTGGGTTAGTTCAAAATCTTTTAAATTTTAGCGAAGCTTTGATGTACAAAACCGCAAAGCAGTTTTTTTTTGGCAAAACATTATTTTTCGTCGTATCATTCTTCTTTTTAAACTAAAGATTGCATATTAACTGTCGGGTGTATAATGTTTAGTTAGTTTTTTGATTGAATTGTTGAAATTTTGGGTTGTTATTAGAACTATTATATATTTTGAATTTTGTTTATTTTTTTTAATTCAAATGTTATCAGTGCACAGAATCCTCTATGTGGCTAATGCAAAGCAGTTTTTGAGACAACTGAGATTCAACTTTAACATTATTCTTAATTTCTGCTGGATTAACTTTCAAATTAAAATAACAATCTCTAGATCTTCACATCCCGAGCAGACGGAAATAACTTGGGAATAACATTTTTTGATATTTGAAAATACTAGCCAATAACATTTTATGTTATTTATAACAAGATTTGTTATTCGTCGTTATGATTTTTTTGTTATTGGATTGTTATTGTAATAACGCCAATAACAATTTGAGTTATTCTTGCATAACAAAACATGTTATTCCAAAGTTGTTTTGGCTTTCACCCAATATCAGACCAATAACACGTTTTGTTATGATAACATAAAGTGTTATTAAACCCTTATGCAAAAATGGATTTTTCAAGAAGATTCCATAACACTTTTTGTTATTTTAACAGAATTTGTAATTGAAATGGCATGAGTTTTGTTATTACCGTCTGCCCGGGATACAAATATATCAAACCCCTAATCCTTAAACGTCTAAACGTCCTCATTTCAATCAACTGCCGACGTTTTCCCTGAAATGAGTATGAAGCCACTTCAAAGAGCAAGTATGAAAATCCACCACTCGCTAAAATTCAAATTACCACAATGTGGAAATTTAAATTTTCCTGCCTCTCACACACTCGTGAACAACAACATCGGCATAAAGAACCTGCAGCAACACTCGTTACCGCGCGACGCAACGAGATTTGAGAAAATTGAAAATTCAAGCAACAGTATACAAATTGAGTTTTGGCAACAAATTTTGAGTATCTTCCGAGCAGGAGAATTCATGCCGGGGCGCTCAACTGGAATCATCTTTTGACTGGAGCGTGGGGGAAGAAAAAAGTGACAACTTTGCAATCCAGTGAGGAACAACTTGACCAAGTTCGTTACTTACAGAGTACCCGTCGAAAACTTTACCTTCCAAGTTTGACACGTTTTTTTTTATCTTCTTGTTATGCAAAATTCACCGACACAATGTTGATCCAAGCTGCAAAAAGTGCACAAATGTTCCCAACCCAGTTGACACCAAGTCCGGAACTTCCTGGGTGATCCACCGGGGAGTTTTTTGTGTCGTCTTGTACTACTTGTAACTACTATTATTGCTTCTCCACGTCAAATTGATATTCCGTGTACTTTGTTACGACGCGATGTTATACTTTCGTGTAACTTTTTTTTCTGATGTCCACCGCCGTCGATGGTGTTGTGTGCTTTTATTTCCAGCGCGGGGAACTTTTATTACCTTTTATTGGCCAATGTCAACCGTCAACGATTTGTGGCTTCTGGGTTGCCTATATTTGGGAGGCTGAAGTTGGATCATAAAGTCACGATGACTTTCAAGGTTTTTCAAAGACGATTCGTAAAATTTAATTTTATTCGTGAAACTAACAATGGCTTTAGAAAAGTAAAAACAAAAAACAAAAAAAAAAAAACAAAAAACAAAAAACAAAAAACAAAAAACAAAAAACAAAAAACAAAAAACAAAAAACAAAAAACAAAAAACAAAAAACAAAAAAACAAAAAACAAAAAACAAAAAACAAAAAACAAAAAACAAAAAAACAAAAAACAAAAAACAAAAAACAAAAAACAAAAAACAAAAAACAAAAAACAAAAAACAAAAAACAAAAAACAAAAAACAAAAAACAAAAAACAAAAAACAAAAAACAAAAAACAAAAAACAAAAAACAAAAAACAAAAAACAAAAAACAAAAATCAAAAAACAAAAAACAAAAAACAAAAAACAAAAAACAAAAATGATGAATGATGAATGATGAATGATGAATGATGAATGATGAATGATGAATGATGAATGATGAATGATGAATGATGAATGATGAATGATGAATGATGAATGATGAATGATGAATGATGAATGATGAATGATGAATGATGAATGATGAATGATGAATGATGAATGATGAATGATGAATGATGAATGATGAATGATGAATGATGAATGATGAATGATGAATGATGAAAGATGAATGATGAATGATGAATGATGAATGATGAATGAATGATGAATGATGAATGATGAATGATGAATGATGAATGATGAATGATGAATGATGAATGATGAATGATGAATGATGAATGATGAATGATGAATGATGAATGATGAATGATGAATGATGAATGATGAATGATGAATGATGAATGATGAATGATGAATGATGAATGATGAATGATGAATGATGAATGATGAATGATGAATGATGAATGATGAATGATGAATGATGAATGATGAATGATGAATGATGAATGATGAATGATGAATGATGAATGATGAATGATGAATGATGAATGATGAATGATGAATGATGAATGATGAATGATGAATGATGAATGATGAATGATGAATGATGAATGATGAATGATGAATGATGAATGATGAATGATGATTTTGAATAGATTTTGAATAAATTTTTGTGATGTAAATTTACATAACATTTTTTTAACAAGCAGTTTTGAGCTTGAGTGAGTGGTTTCATCCAAAATGTTGTTGAATGATTAATTTTGCTAAATCTAACTTGTTCAGCTTGTCACACCTATCGATTTCAGAATGCCCTTTCTCCCCGGTTAATCACAGAGTCCAACACAAGATTCTCGCTGAACGACAGAAGACGGTGCAGCCAGACTGATATTTATGCTCAAACAAACCAATTCATTTTATTGATTTTATTGAGCCCCGGGGCAGGCACATGCCGTGCTCTGATTTACTTTCGGTCCCACTTTCAGACCAAGCTAAATGCTGAGTAGACACGGTCCCGCAGACGGATCCGTTCGTTCATTGTAGATACGTTTGATTTAGTCTTTATCTTTAGCAAGGCGGAAATGGCTTTCCTAAGAAATCGCATTAATATTGATTTGCGCAAGATACAGGATGTGAAAGAAGATTTGTTAGACCAATCTTATTGGAAGACATGATATTTTTTACAATAGATGAATATTTATCAAAGTTGAGACTATCCTAGTTTTTCTCAAGTCAAAGTGCAGAAGACTGAAGCCACACCCAAAAACCACAATTTTCATCCAAATCTCAACGCTCTGATTTCAAATCCACCTTGTCGAAGTCGTGGGAATTGATGACATCCAACGTTCTCGGTTATTCACAAATTGCAGCAGGAGGATCCTCCCAAACGATGTCGCAGATGTTCGTCCTCGTTTCACGGTATTGAAAGCACCCACAAGACTCGATCGATTATTGACACTGTCATCATACCGGGGGAGAAGCTGCCTGCAAGCCAGGTGAGATAACTGGCTAACGAGATGTGTGCGGTTTTTGCCTTGGTGTGAAAATGAATTTGATTTATGGTGGCTGCGTGGGAAATTGCACACATCATCCTGTTATAGCTGGGAGAAGCTCTTTTTCAAAGGTTTCGAGCTTTCAAAGAAGAATCGTGAAGAGACGAGTCGTTGAAT